>NW_012105365.1:3195436-3221194 GCF_000951045.1 Mandrillus leucophaeus
GTTATGGAGGCTGGAAGCCTAAGATCAGGGTGCCCCAGCATGGTGGGACTCTGGTGAGGGATCTCTTCCTGGCTGGTAGATGGCCACCTTCTTGATGTGTCCTCACATAACAGAGAGAGAAGAAGACTGATCTCACTTCCTCTTCCTATAAGGTCATTAAGCCTATCCGATTAGAACCTTACCCTCATGACCCTGTTTAGCTTTAACTGCCTACTAAAATCCCTCTCTATACACAGTCATATTGGGAGTTAGAGCTTTGGTATATGAATTTTGGGGATACAAAATGCAATTCATAGCAGGGTGCTATGAAACTAAATAATAAAATCACATAATTTAGCATTGGGTAGAAGAGGATGATTAATAAATTTTGAGCTCAGCTATGAAAATTGACAAAGTATGGATAGAAAAATATCTGAGTAGAGGAAAGAGCATGTGTGTGGGGTGCAGGCCCTCAAGAGAAAGTAACCTCAGGCTCAAAGACATGCCAATAGGGCCAGTAAGTTTAGGTCACTTCGAATAAAAAAAGTGGAATGACAAGTGCGTATGAAGACAGTAAGAACCAGAGCAGGCAAGGTCTTGCAGGCAGGTTAAGGATTTGAGAGTTTTTCTCAATAACATCAGGAAAAGGTGTCAGCAAGGAACTGATATTATCAGATTTGGGTTTTACAAAGATGGCTGTGCTGTAACATTGAGAATAGACAGGAAGGGGGTTGGATCAACAAGAGGTAAATGGTCAAGAGACTTTTTTTCCTGACAATTAGACAGATCCCATTCAATGGATACCTAGGAGATAAAATTGACTAAATATGGGGGGGGATGAGTTGGGGGGAAATGGAGGTATTATGAATGGCCTCCATTTCTCTTAGTAGATTACTTAATATAGGAAACTAGCAATGAGGAATAAGTTACAAAACTTGTAAATTTGAAGGATTTATAAGAAATCTGGGTAGAGATAAAAGTTAGAGTCTTAAATATAGGTCTATGCTCAGAAAAGAAGTTCACAGAAGAGCTGTAATTTGAGTCATAGCACTTACTTAATTTTAACTACCCAAGAGAACAAAATCAGCTAGGAAAAAGTATACAGTGAAAAGAGAAGGCCCAGGATGGAGCTTGAGTTTCTCCAACCTATAATTGATAAATAGAGGAGGAATAACTGGCAAAGTAGGATAAGAGAAGATGGATAATCCAAGTCATGGGATGTCCCAGACACCAAAGGAAGAGTGTGTTTCAGAAAGAAGGTGTAATTGATAGTGTTGAATGCAGCTCCTACTGCCGTTCTCTCCAGTAAGAATAATAGCGCATCTTTTTTTGCATTTAGGTATGAATATATGTATGTATGTGTGCATTCATTGCACTCTTTGTACCAATATTTATTGAATGTCTACTTTGTCAGTCATTGGAGAAAGAACAGTGAGTAAAACAGACATTGTGATAGAACTTACATGGTCTTTGCTCCAGAAATAAATTAAGAATCTCATGTAATCCTAGTAACCCTAGAGAGGTAAGTAATATTTCCTATAATTAATGATGCAAAAAGACTTTTCTCCTGTATCTCTTAGAGCTAACTATTTCCACTGACTTTGTATACAGAAGGAATAAATGCATCTAAGCTCACAGTCAAGAATATAAAAATCTCAAGTTTTCTAATTTAGGAAACAGTTTGACTGAAATACGAGTCCCTGAAGGTACTAGGAAATGATGTTCAGGCAAGCATCTGAAGAAAGGAAGAGCTAGACATCCCACACAAGACAGAAAGGATAGGAAGATTTCCATTGATGCATACCGATGTGGGAACGGAAAGTCCTCTGTATCCTCAGACTCCTTTCTGAACACTCCCTTTACCTTTTGCTCTTCTACCTGACAATGCTGCTTTCCTTTCCCAGGTTTTCTATTCTACTCATGGGCCTTGAAGAGGAGTGTCTATCCTTTCTGTGCCTTATTTCTACTTTAAGAACACTCTTATCTTCTGTTCGAATTTGTCTTTAGACTCTACCTCCTACCATCCCATTTTGCTACAATCTTCTCCAGAACTCCTGGGAGCACATGCCCTCATTTTTTGAATAATTTAGCTTGTGACCCCCATCACGTCATCCAATACTACTCATGTCATAATGACTGGTAACTTCAGTATTCATGACGTGTTTTCTTCTAATATCCCAGCCTTTCATTTTTTTAAACTTCCACTCCTCCAATAAATCTGTCTTCCATTATTTTGTGGCGGCTGTTGTTAAATTTTTTTTACACGTTCATAACAATGATCATTCCCTAAGTCTCCTAATCTTAATTTCAATCCTTTTTCTTTCCAACTGCCCTCTAGCTTTCTGGGTGACCCCTTCCTTATTACAACTCTAATAATTTTTCAACACCTTGAGACTCCACAATACATTGATCCTACCACCATTTCATTGGCATATACTCTTTTGTCTTCTCACATCCTTCCTTGCCAAATTTAAATCTCATTATCTCTCATTATAACAATTCCCCTGTACACTCTGAACTTAATTACCCCATCTCTCTTCTTCAAACTTGCCTGAATAACTCCCCACTTGGTTAAATCCAACTCTCCATTTACATTCTCTCTGCTTCTATAGCTCTGGATGTAGCTAGAAAATAAAACCATACAGTCATGTGTATTAGTCCATTTTCATGCTGCTGATAAAGACATACCTGAGACTGGGCAATTTATAAAAGAAAGAGGTTTATTGGACTTACAGTTCCACATGGCTGGGGAGGTCTCACAATAATGGCTGAATGAAAGGATGACCAAGTTACGTCTTATGTGGATGGCACCAGGCAAAGAGAGAGAGAACTTGTGCAGAGAAACTCCCATTTTAAAAACCATCAAATTTCATGAGACCCATTCACGATCGCGAGATCAGCACAGGAAAGATCTGCCCCCATGATTCAATCATCTTCCACTGGGTTCTTCCCACAGCAGGTGAGAATTATGGGAGCTACAAGATGAGATTTGGGTGGGGACACAGAGACAAACCATATCACCATGTAAAACTATTAAGGGTAACTTAAGAGCAATTGGGTCCTCTGTGCTCCAAAAATCTGATCACATCTACCTAATCCACTCATTCTTCTATTCTTCTACACAAATATTTCAAACTTTTTATTTTTTCTCAAAAGTTCAATAACCCTTCCCCTACCCTCACTATAATCTGATTCCTTGCTGTTTACCTTTCCAAGAAAATAAAAGCAATCAGAAGATAGCTTTCAGAAGTTTAGCTATTAAATTCTGTATCTTCATTCTGTACACAATATTCTACACCACACAATATTCTGTACCTTTATTCTTTGCCTTTTTTTCCTATTACTCAGAATCTACAGTTTTATCTAAGCCCAATCCCTCCATTTAAGCACTGTATCTCAACTGATCCCACTCACTCACAGAAGCTGGTTCATCAGAATCTTCCCTCTTCCACATCAATAATTTTTCTTTCTATTGGAACAACCTCATCAGTATACAAACATGTCATTATTTATTCCTTCTTAAAAACTGTCTTGACCCTATTCCTTCCTCTATTTACCACCCCTTTACCCTGTTCCCCTTTATAGCAAAACCCTAAAAGACTTACCTACACCTGCTCTCCGTGATTCATGGTCTCCTTTTCTCTCTTGATGGAATACCATTTGACTTTTACCTCTATTCTCCACCAAAATTTATTTCATTAAGGTCAGCAATAACTTCTATGTTTCTAAATTCAACGGTCAAGTGTCAGTCTTCTTTCTAGTTTTCTAGTTGGTCCCTAAGCTATATTTGACACAATTGATCATTCCCTTTCAGTTGGAAATTGGCTCCCTGAAGGCTTCCTTCACTTGGCTTCCAGGACATTCCATTCTCCTGGTTTTCCTTCCACTTCCCAATCTTCTTGTGCCAGTTTTCTTTCATCTGTGCAACCCTAGTGTTTCTTCATCTTGCCTATAACTTAGAACTACATCAGGGGCATTTATTTATTTATTTATTTATTTATTTATTTATTTAGAGAGGGAGTCTAGCTCTGTCACCCAGGTTGGAGTGCAGTGGTGTGATCTTGGCTCACGGCAATCTCCGCCTCCTGTGTTCAAGCAACTCTCCTGCCTCAACCTCTCTAGTAGCTGGGATTACAGGCACCCACCACCTGGCTAATTTTTTTGTATTTTTGGTAGAGATGGAGCTTCACCATGTTGGCTAGGCTAGTCTCAAACTCCTCACCTTAGGTGATCTGCCCACCTTGGCTTCCCAAAGTGCTGAGATTACAGATGTGAGCCACTGTGCTCGGCCAAGTACTTTGGGAGGCCGAGGCAGGCAGAACATGAGGTCAGGAGATCAAAACCATCCTGGCTAACACGGTGAAACCCCATCTCCACTAAAAACACAAAAAATCAGCTGGACATGGTGGTGGGTGCCTGTAGTCCCAGCTACTTGGGAGACTGAGGCAGGAGAATTGCTTGAACCCAGGAGGCGGAGGCTGCAGTGAGCAGAACTCCTGCCACTGCACTCTAGCCTGGGTAACAGAGCGAGATTTCATCTCAAAAACAAACAAACAAACAACAACAACAGCAAATCCAAATACTCAGTCTGTACCCCAAACTGCACAATTAAATCCAATGAGTGGGATGCCAGCATCAGTATTTTTTAAGGGTCTTCAGTAATTTCTGATGTACATCTTAAGTTGAGAAATGCTACCTGAAATTTTGTAGTATACCAGGGCACACTTAGGCCTTCTCTTTACCAATGATGATGCCTTTAGTGATCGCAAAGTTTTACTGCTTTAAATATTTCCTGTGTCCTTAAGACTATTAATCTATATCTGTAACCTAGATTTCTCCCCTGAAATCCAGATTCTTATACCCAGCTAAAAACTCAATCAGATACTATCTCAAATTCAGTGTTATAAAACTGAACTATTGACCTTATCCCAAATCTGTTCCTCCATTCTGTCCCCTGACAGTAATTGGCAACTCCATTCTTCAAAAACTCAGAATATAAAAGTACATCTCACATGTAATCTATCAGAAAATCATGTTGATTCTCTTTTTAAAATATATCCAGAACTCCACCTCTTCCTGTCACCTCCACTACTACCACCCATGTCCACACCACTATGACAATCCACCTGAAATATAGCAAAGGCTCCTAAATCTCCACCCACCATCCTCAACCTGCTTTCTTTTTTGCCCCTTACTATATATAACCCACACAGTGTTCAGGGCAATCCTTTCAAAATATTTTAGGCTATTTCACTTATGACAGCAATGGTTTTCACTCTTGCTTAAAAAGTCAAAAAGTCATTATGGTGACCTATCAGGCTCTATGATATCTACTTTTCCCAGCAACAATCTCCCTAACTTCATTTTCTGTTATACTCTCCAGCCACACCTGCCAACTTGACATTCATCAAATATACCAGGCTTACTCCCACTTCAAGGCCTTTGGACTCTGTGGTTATACAACCTGAAATATTCATCCTCTAGATTCCCCACATGCAGTTCCTAATTGCCTTCTACTCTTTGCCCAAAGGTCATCTTGTCAGTAAAATCTTCCTAGACTCTACTTAAAATTGCAATCACCCCGTATACACGTCATGTTTTCTTTTCTTAGTTTTTCTTAATAGCCCTCATAACTATTTATTCACACACATGTACAGACAAACATTTAAAATACACATTTGTTAATGTTATTGTCTGTTTCTGTCCTTCCAATGGTTTTAATTTTCTTGAGCTACTAAGGGTTGTTTTCTGTTGCTTTCTATCAAAGAAACTTAGAGAATGTGTGTCCTTAGATGCTGTGTATCTAATTCTCATGGATGTACTAAATTCATCTGTCACAGACTGTATTGCTAGAATCACCCATGGAGTCAAACATTAAAATAAATCTGTATAAATGTTTGATTATGGCTAGCTTCCCATTCCTGTCCTGTGAAATACATGTTTTGGCACAGTAAAGAAAAATAACATCCACACACTTTATTACTAACTACTATTGTGGTTTTGCTTATTTGTCAGTAACATCATTTTTCAACCTGGCATGGTGGCACTCCCAGTAACCAAGCCATCTCCTAAATATGCACTTTACTTTTTTAGGTTCTAATATTCATAAATAAACTACTTAAATTTCTACCAAGTTGTCATCTAAGCACCAAAATATGTGTTTCTGGTTCATTTAAATGAAAATATCTTTTTCCATAGGTTAATGTTTAATAAGGACTTCCTTTTTTTAAAAGCAAACTTTGTTTTAAAAAGTTGTTACTAAAAATCTATTTTAACAATAATTAAACCATCATGTTGTGGTTTACATTGATAGGTTAGAGAAGATTATTCCAAGATAAATGATTCTAAATTAAGTAAATGGACAGAATATTTGTATCTTTGCCTTAAGTCTGAGACAAAGAGCAATCATTTCTAATATGATAATGGCTACAATTTAGGTAGTATTTAATAAACCAGGACTGTCACATATGTTTACTCATATACCCCACTCAATATTCTTTGAGATGGGTCTAATTGTCCCACATTATAATCACAAAAGGAACGAGTTTTGCGAAGATCACACAGCTGATAGGATACCAAAAATCCAACTCATTTTCTTTTAAAAAATAATTGCCCTTAGGTACTTCATTATGTTGATTTCATTGTCAAAATATGATAAACAATTCAAAAGCATCTAAGAACAGACTTCACTTACTCAAAGTAAACTGTGTGACTGTGCTGTTATTAAAAATATTTGGATCAAAAAGAACACTCCTAATTAAAATATTTTCGGGACTCTGCAAAATTGAGGCTGCCATGATGCAATGATCCAACCAAATCAGCCCTGGACTTGGGCAGCATTCAAATCAGCTACTTTGATATTTTGCAAAAGGCAGAGGCTCTTCATTTGTAAAAATAGTGTCCTCACCATGACGCTGTGAAACATTGGATGTGATTTTTCACAGACAGAATTCTATCAAGATTCCCTTCTGACTGTACTTTCCTCTCCTATTTCTGTCCAATTGTAACACTTACGAAGCCAGAGATAGTTGCAGTAGCATCAAAGAATTAGACTTTGCAAAGTGCATTTGAAGTGGGTGATATGGTTTTACTGTGTCCCCACCCAAATCTCAACTTGAATTGTATCTCCCAGAATTTTCACGTGTTGTGGGAGGGACCCAGGGGGAGGTAATTGAATCATGGGGGCCAGTCTTTCCTGTGCTATTCTTGTGCTAGTGAATAACTATCGTGAGATCTGATGAGTTTATCAGGGGTTTCTGCTTTCGCTGCTTCCTCATTTTTCTTTTGCCACCACCATGTAAAATGTGTCTTCTGCCTCCTGCCATGATTCTGAGGCCTCCACAGCCATTTGGAACTGTAAGTCCAATTAAACCTCTTTTTCTTCCCAATCTCAGGTATGTCTTTATCAGCAGCATGAAAATGAACTATTACAGTAAATTGGTACCAGTAGAGTGGGGCATTGCTGAAAAGATACCTGAAAATGTGGAAGCGACTTTGGAACTGGGTAACAGGCAGAGGCTGGGACAGTTTGGAGGGCTCAGAAGAAGACAGGAAAATGTAGGAAAGTTTGGAACCTCCCAGAGACTTGTTGAATGGCTTTGACAAAAATGCTGATAGTGATATGAACAATAAGGTCCAGGCTGAGGTGGTCTCAGATGGAGATGAAGAACTTATTGGAAACTGGAGCAAAGTTGATTCTTGTTATGTTTTAACAAAGAGACTGGCAGCATTTTGCCCCTGCCCTAGAGATCTGTGAAACTTTGAACTTGAGAGAGATGATTTAGAGTATCTGGCGGAAGAAATTTCTAAGCAGCACAGCATTCAAAAGGTGCCTTGGGTGCTGTTGAAAGCATTCCATTTTAAAAGGGAAACAGCTTAAAAGTTCAGAACATTTTCAGCCTGATGATGCAGTAGAAAAGAAAAACCCATTTTTGAGGAGAAATTCAAGTTGGCAGCAGAAATTTGAATAAGTAACCAGGAGCCTAACGTTAAATCCCAAGACCATGCGGAAAATGTCTCCAGCCCGTATCAGAGACGTGCACAAAAGCCCCTCCCATCACAGACCCAGAGGCCCAGGAGGAAAAAGTGATTTTGTGGGCCGGGTCTAGGGTCCCTGTGCTGTGACAGCCTAGGGACTTGGTGCCCTATGTCTCAGTCACTCCAGCCATAGCTGAAAGGGGCCAGCGTACAGCTCAGGCTGTGGCTTCAAAGGATGGAAATTCCAAGCCTTGGTAGCTTCCACGTGGTGTTCAGCCTGCAGGTACACAGAAGTCAAGATTTGAGGTTTGGGAACCTTTGCCTAGATTTCAGAAAATGTATGGAAATGCCTGGATTCCCAGATAAAAGTTTGCTGCAGGGGCAGGGCCCTCATGGAGAACCTCTGTTAAGGCAGTGCAGAAGGGAAATGTGGAGTCAAACCCCCAATACAGAGTCCCTACTGGGGCACTGCCTAGCGGAGCTGTGAGAAGAGGGCCGCTGTCCTCCAGACCCCAGAATGGTAGATCCACTGGCAGCTCACACCGTATGCCTGGAAAAGCCACAGATACTCAACACCAGCCTGTGAAAGCAGCCAGGAGGGAGGCTGTGCCCTGCAAAGCCACAGGGGTAGAGCTGCCCAAGATCATGGGAACCCACCTCTTGCATCACCATGTCCTGGATGTGAGACCTGGAGTCAAAGGAGATAATTTTGGAACTTTAAAATTTGACTGCCCCATGGGACCTGGGACTTGCATGAGCTCTGTAACGTTTTTTTTTTTGTTTTGTTTTGTTTTGTTTTGTTTTGTTTTGGCCAATTTCTCCCATTTGGAATGGCTGTATTTACCCAATACCTGTACCCACCTTGTATCTAGGAAGTAACTAGCTTGCTTTTGATTTTACAGACTCATAGGTAGAAGGAACTTGCCTTGTCTCAGATGAGTCTTTGGATTGTGGACTTTTCAGTTAATACTGAAATAAGACTTTGGGGGACTGTTGGGAAGGCATAATTGGTTTTGAAATGTGAGGACATGAGATTTGGAGGAGCCAGGGGTGGAATGATATGGTTTGACTGTGTCCCCACCCAAATCTCAACTTAAACTGTATCTCCCAGAATTACCATGTGTTGTGGGAGGTACCCAGGAGCAGGTAATTGAATCATGGGGACCGGTCTTGCCCATGCTATTCTTGTGATAGTGAATATGTTTCAGGAGATCTGATGGGTTTATTGGGGGTTTCTGCTTTTGCTTCTTCCTCTTTTTTCTCTTGCTGCCACCATGTAAGAAGTGTCATTCACCTCTCACCATTATTCTGTGGCCTCCCCAGTCATGTGGAACTGTAAGTCCAATTAAAACTTTTTTCTTCCCAGTCTCTGGTATGTCTTTATAAGCAGCATGAAAACAAACTAATACAGTGGGACTAATTGCTTCCCATTGTGTATTTTATCAAGAGAAATAGAATAAGGCAGATGGGCATTTTGTTTGGCATTCCATAGCTCTCATTAACAGCAAGAATTTACACCTGCAAAGAAGTGCTCCTTCTAATGGATTTCTGCCAGCCATAGAGCCTAGCATATGATTGTCATTGAGCTCTAGGAAGCTTTATCACAAAGAATGCTGAGGCCTCATAAGAGGAAGCCAAGCTCAAAGCAGAAAGAACAGACCCAGTCAATGGGTGAGCCTCCTTTACACTGGCCAGGAATGCAATGTTCTGATAGTGTCCAAAAATAATAATATTTTCTATATCTCCTACCAGATTTATGAGTGCAAGTTGAACTGCTCTAGGAAGTTTTAGCTGGCCTTCCCTCATGGTTTCCATCGAATCAGGTCCCCCTCCCATTATAGAAATTATCATACTCTAATAATAATAATAATAACATTGGGTATTTACTATGTACCAGATACTTCACTACATGGATTATCTCATTAAAGGGTCACAAGAGAGCTCTGAGATAAATATGGATAGTAACACAATTTACAGATAAGGTTACCAAACGAGCTTGTCTCAATTTACATAGCAAGAAAGTATTAGAGCCAGAATTTAAACTGTGGCTATCTGACTCCAGAGTCAAGCAATATACTATATTATATATTGTACTGTATAGTATAGTATATAGTACAGTATACTATAGTATATTGTGTGTACAATTGTATAGTACACTATATAACACAATATGCTATAGTATAGTATATTCATTTATCTGACTCAACATTATATTCATAGTATCTGGCAAAGAGCCTAGTAGGAATTCAGTAAAGACCAACTGAATACATTAATGGCAGAGATAGTATCTAGACCACAAAATTATTTATCAGATATGTTTGTCTATCAAAAAAACTTAAATGTAAAGTGTCAAAGTCAAAACTTTGCTGCTTTAAATAATTTTAGTCCACTAAAGAGCAATGAGAAAGAAACTAAACAGATGGTAACATAATATATCCAAAGACTACCTCTAAACCAGGCATCAGCAATGTTTTTCGATAAAGGACCAGATAGTAAATATTTTAGTCTTTGCAAGCCATGCAAGTCGCTGTTACAACCACTCAATTCTGACACAGACAATACATAAATGAGTGAGTGTGGTGTGTCACAATAAAACTTTACTTGTGTACTCTAAAATTTGAATTTCCTATAATTTTCACTGGTCGTGAAATGTGGTTTCAATTCTGATTTTTTCAAGCATTTAGGAATGTAACAATCATTCTTAGCTTGTGGGCTGGATACACTGAGACCAGGCAGGCAGCAGTCTAGAGCTGGCACAAAGGCAGTTGTTTGCTGCCTCCTCTGCTAAACTACTCTTGCAGTCTCCTTACGCATAGTGAGATTTCGAAAGAGAGAGGAGATGGGATTCCAAAACTGAAGGAGATTCACTCAAATGTGCTGTGTTTTGTTCCAGTTGTTACGGTTGCTGTTTGGGGGAAATCACATGTAGGAAGTAGAGCCATTTAAAGATCAGAGTTGTGACAGATGAACAAGGCAAAGATCAGTGAAGTAGTGCAAATGGGAGGAAGAATTGCTATACAGTTAACCAGCAAGAATTATGTCATTTATAAGATAATGAGGGAGACAGGGGACACTTATTTTAAGCACCAGACATGTTCAGAAACAGATAGGTCAGAAAGATAACATCAGTCACCTAAGGCCTAATTACATCTCCTTCAGCTAGCATCTCGATTAAATGATTCTTCTTAAATGAGCTGATTCAAATGCTTCATGTTCAATAGTTAAAATGTACCTAAAACAGTTAAAAGGTACATAAGAAGAGAGAATACAGATCTGGATGTTCTATTTTTCTATTTACAGCAGAAGACTGAAGGAGCCTCCATTTCTAGCAAACCAGGCTTTCCTTTCAAAAGAATTTCTGCACCCAGACTGCTGACTACTGCCAGAGAAAACCACACAATTGTGCAGGTGGGACTGACGCAAAACCTTTTATCCCTTGATGGCTAGATCCTTCTGCATGTCCTCAAAAGCCACACAGAGTTCTTCACTCTTCTCAAGGGCTACTCCAGCCCCTCCCTCTCTCCAGCTTTCCTTTCTGCCAATGACCTTGTTTCTGTTTCACAGAGAAATTGAAGCTGTCAGGAAGAATAGTCTTCAACTTCTGCCCTCTGAGTGACAAACATCAGGATCTTGTTTCCCTCCTTCTCTCAAGTCTCAGAAGATGAAATAGCCCTTTGTCTCATTTCAAGCCAGTCTCTCCTCCTGTGACCTTTATTCCAACTACCGTCTTGTGCTTCAAAGGGAGTAAGAACTTTATTCATCTATTATTATCCTCTCTCTTCTGGATTTTCAAATCTCTCTTTCCCTGCTCCTTCTCCACAGCCTGTGAATACACTCAGCTCTATCCTGGGTTAAAAACAAATACACAATCTTGCGTCCCCTCCAACCTGGTGTCATCCACCAGCTACCTGCCACCTTCTCTCTCAGCCTTCACATCAAGTCCCTCAAACATCGACATTCTCATTCCCACATCTCCATCTCCCACTCACTGTCATGGGCCCCCATGGTACACCACGGCACAGAAACATCTTGGGCAAATATCCCCAATATCCTTGCATCCTTTGCATTAAATGTGTAATTTTATTGTATTAATATAAAATTGTAAACATAAATATCCTTTATTCCTCAATGGTTTAGTTATACTATTTTTAATTCTCATTAAATAAGTTCAGACTAAAATTTAAATTTTGATATGACCTTCTTTTAAAATCTCTGACAAAATGGCATGCAATGAGAATGCAACATGTAAATTTATATATGTTTAAGTCAATTTGGGGTTTAAATTGACCAAAACTTGGACCACACTAGTTTCACCATGAGATAATCACTCACTCATAATTCCAGTGCTTAAAACACACACACAACAAAAATAAATAAAAATTTATTTTCTCTTTTTAAACAATTTCTGTTATGTCTGTTTTTAAAGTAATAATTGAAATTCAGTAGAACTGTAGGAAATAAGATTTTTTCATACTTTCATTTCTCACAGTTATTATAATTGCCACTAATTCTGCTAGAACTTTACCCATATACAACATATATGTGTAGGTATGTGTGTGTGTAACCTAGTTACAAATCATAACTAATTTTTTTCAGTTCACCTTCTACCTGGCACCTTCTTAACATTTGATGAAACTTTCTTATTTCTCTCTTGAAACTCCCATTTCTCTTGTTTAATTACAGGGATTTTAAAAAGTTATCTTAAAGTCCTCCTTTACTATCTTTAGTACTATATTTCCTTCAGTACTATACTTCAAATGATGAATAAAATCTGCAAATGTTACAATCTGCTTCTTCTCTTACACATTATACTCTAAAAGGTTAGTTTAGGCAGTCATTACAGCTCAGCTGGACGGCTACATTAGACTTCTGACTAGTAGTCCAGCCTTTATTCTTGTCCCTCTTTAATATATATTTCATACTGCAACTAGTATAATTGTTTTTCCAATAAAATATAGTCATGGCACTTCTGCAGCTGAAGTGCTCCAATGACTTTCTTGTGCCCACAGGATGAAGTTCATACTAAACTGTAGGACTCTACGTGATTTGGCCCCTGCCTAACTTGTCATTCTTACCTTTCACCAAGCCACCCTTTCATATCCTCGATGCAGCAATTTTAAACTATGTATAGTTTCAGACAGAACTTGCTCCTTCTACCTGGATTTCCACCATCATATCCTCTCCTTCCTGTCTCTAGAGTATGTTTAATAAGCATCTTATCTTTCAACACTCAGTTTAAATATTACCATTTTTTACATTTTCCTGCCTTCAAGGATTTTTATTTTTTAATTCCTTTTATTTAAATAGGTTTTTGGGGAACAAGTGGTGTTTGGTTACATAAATAAGTTCTTTAGTAGTGACTTCTGAGATTTTGGTGCACTCATCACGTGAGCAGTATACACCGTACCCATGGTGTAGCCTTTCATCCCTCACCCCCTCCCAGCCTTTCCCCCGAGTCCCCAAAGTCCATTGTATCATTCTCACAAGCATTACCATTTAGATGAAAACTTTCTTTTACCCTAAATCATCAAGTAAAATTCACCATTCCAGTTTTGCAGTTTCATGTATTTTATTTTTATTTTCATACCTATCTACACTTAATGAACTATAAGCTATTTGAAAGAAGAGATTGAGACTGAGCTGTTGCTATAACCCCAGGAAAGATTTTTATGGAATACTCTGTCTATTCATCTTTCTCATAAAATCCACCATTTACTGAGCATCTACTATGAGTTAGATATTATTCTAGATGTTGTATATGTGTGATATCATCTAATATCCACAATAATTTTATCCCAACTTTATGGAATTAAAAACTGAAACACTTAGATAGTTTAAGTAACTGATTCAAAGGTATACTGTTAGTAAATATAGAGCTACAATTCCAATTTAAGTATCACAGTTTCTCCCACAAGGTAGCTCTGATTTAGCATTTAATATTGTTATTATTTATTCTACCCTATGTGAAATAACTGATTTATATACCATTGTCAATAAAAGAAAATGGATCCAACTATCTTTTTTCAGCTTGAGATATTATTCAATATTACAATCTTCTTTTTTTTTTTTTTTTTCACCAGATCTGCCTACATGAAAACCAGAAGAGAACAGTACCTCTTTTACCAATCAATGTTTTAGGTTATTTTATCAAGTTTAGAAGAAAATATGAAGCCAGTGAATTCTAGGAGAATTTTCAGACCAATGAGCTCCTCTAAATGCATCCTGCCTTTTCTTGAGAGCAATTTTGTAGACGTGAAGGAAATGTTCCTTCATGCTGGTCCATTAATTATGCGCTTCTCCCATCTACCAAGCAGAACCATGTAGATTTACAAAGTTGTGTGTTACCCTGGCTGTTTCACTAAAATGTCATATCATTATAAAGTAATTTGCGATGTTCTAGCTATAATTTTAATGTTCTACATATGTCCTAGCTTAGTCCTAATTTGTTAGCTATTTTTTTTATCAGAAAAATAGCTGTAAGTTCCCAGTAAATGGAATATTTGTGTTCAGTTTATGTCATAATTTTGAACTCTGGAAAAAAGTAAACTGAAGCCACAGAAATATCTCCTTATAACTTTCTTGGTGATTAATTAATGTTTACCAAGTATAATTTCTCTAAAATTATATACTAACTCATCACACCTTTTACTCTAGTTAAATCATTTATATCATTGTCTATACCTCTGAATTTCCATCTTGAATCTTAATACTACAGTGTAGACATTAAGTGTATTTATATTTGTGGGGCCAAGAGAATGAGAAAGTATTTACATTTGCAAACTGGAATTGCACATAACATTGTTTACCTGCAATAATGGACAATAATAACAGTGTGCCAAGAGAACACCAATTATGAACTAAGCAGGAAATATATCCTGTGAGTTGAACACTAAAATAATCCATTTTATTTATAAATATGTAGTAGAGTAATTTTCTTTAAAAGACAAAATTGAAAGGAAATTAGCAACAGTTCTTTTATTCATAAGAGAGAAGTTAAATACGTTATCTATAAATAAAAATTTAAGGCAATAATGAAAACAGCAGTATAAAGAGGAAAAATACTGCCACCAGCACAGTGGATCTAGTGAAGGCTTGTGAAGCAATAGTTTTTTTACATGCAACTTTACCTCTTTGCCTCAGGAATAACCATCCTATTCTAGAGAGGTAATAAATTTTTCCAGAATAATCTGATCATCATTGTTGATTTAAAGGAATCATTAAAAATGGCCTATTCTTTAAAATGTGCTTCAACAATTGCTGAATAATCCCTTCTGTGTGTTTGACTTGTTACAAAGTATTACATATAGAGCAATAACTATTTATTGAAAGCCTACTATATATCTAGAATTTATAAACCAACGCTTCTGTACACTTTCAATTACTTTATGTTAGTTCTAATTTTCTTTGATGTTGACTAAACATCATCTCAATGGAACCCAACATAGTCAAATACCCTTGCAGTTAAAACATCAAAGTAAAAATATCCTGCTTTGGTTAACCCCTGTGCAAGGGGCTAAGCTCATTATATATTATAAATCTTGCTATTCCAGAGCTCACAGTGTTGCTGGGAGGGAAGAGGCAAGGGATTATGGTAGCTGGCCATCACATATAGCCAGAAGCAATCCTACATGTTGCTCAGGTACTCAACTCATTAAACACCTTCAACTTGACTTGAATGAGAAATTCTAAGCTCTTATAAAATTAATTAAAAATAAAACAATTTTCAAAGCCAAGACTATCGTCTGGACTGCTCTTTTTATAGTAGTCTATTTCACGAGTTCCATTATGCCTCTATCATCAAGTAACTTGTTTATAAACCCAGAGTTTTGGAGAAACTTTCTTAATGCAAGGTACAAATTCTTCTTTTTAGAGATCTATCTTTAAGAAAGTGTTTTACATCCCTAAATATATTCTTAAACCCTAAATCCATCACCTAATATCTATAAAATTCATAATTCTTAACCACAGCTTTAAAAAGCAATGGGTAAAGTATATTTATTCTGTTCCAGGAAGTGTGCTATGAATTTTATCTCTAATTGCATATTTTGAACACTATAAGAACCACATTAAATTGATTACACTATTAAAATAATACTGCAAAATTACAACCCCAGCCTTACAGATGAAGAAACTGAACCAAAAGGCACAGAGATTATATAAACTTAAAATTTGGTCTAAGCAATCTTGCTTCACAGCCCATACTGTTAATAAATATATTATTTCCTCCTAAGAGTTGAATAAGGCATAGACTGAAGTAGTTTTATAATACCCGATACATAGCTAGATAGATGATTGATGGATAGATAGACAGCCTTATAATCCTTTAAATTTACTTAGATATTTCTATCATACATGAGCTTGACTGAGTTGCCATGACCTCCTAGAAAATACTAGGTCCATGCTATCTATTTTATCATATACTTCAGAAACTATTGAACATCGGCTTTCTCCTTACCAAAGATTTTATGTTCTGAGTATTATCTACCTGGCCAAAATTAATACTGCAAATGGAAACGTTAATAACTCTTTTAATGTCATTTATATTTATTACCTAATATTACCTAATGTAAATTCTGCATTCCAAATATTCATTCTAGAAAAGCTCCTTTTGTCGTATCCAGGACTGAACTTTATTGAAACAGAAATAAAAGAACTTACTCACTCTACATTAGTGGATAGATAATAATTATAACCAATTTTAGAAGCCAACTAAAAACTACTAAAAATTAGCAGTAAATAAGAGTTTTAGCTGCCTCCTGCCATGACCCAAGCTTATTTAAAGATCAAGCATATTGGGAAATATTTTCCTAAGAGTTTTGTTTCTTGAAACCCTGTTTCAAAAATCTGATGCCTTTGCTAAAACTAACATTAGTCCTCCAAAAACCTTCCAGCCATCTTCTAAAACCACAGTTCTCAAAGTGTGGTCTTGGGATTCTCAAGACCCTGTCTAGGGGTCTAGGAAGTTAAAACTACTTTCAAAATAATACTAAAACATCATTTGTATTTTTTACTCACCCTTCCTTAAATGTACATTAAGTTTCATAGGGACTACATAATGTGTGAGATCATAACAGAGTGCAGAAGGTAATGTGAGAATTCAGCTGTCTTTTATCAGCCAGATATTAAAGAAAATTTCAAAAATGTTTTTAAAAAGCCCTCATACTCACTAATTGTTTTATTATCACTATAGTTATTTTTAATAAAAATGTATTATTTATGTTAACAGGTATGGGCTTATTGCTCTTTTTAGATTAATAAACACATACATGTATATTCAATTTTCCCAGCTTCAATTACCATAATAAAGATACATATCATATACATAAACAAAAGCTCTTTTAAGAGTATAAAGGGGTTGGCTGGGCGCCATGGCTCACGCCTGTAATCCCAGCACTTTGGGAGGCCGAGGCGGGCAGATCACAAGGTCAGAAAATTGAGACCATCCTGGCTAATACGGTGAAATCCCGTCTCTACTAAAAATACAAAAAAAATTAGCTGGGCATGGTGGCAGGCGCCTGTAGTCCCAGCTACTCGGGAGGCTGAGGCAGGAGAATGGTGTGAACCCGGGAGGCGGAGCTTGCAGTGAGCCAAGATTGCACCACTGCACTCCAGCCTGAGTGACAGAGCGAGACTCCGTCTCAAAAGAAAAAAAAAAAAGGAGTATAAAGGGGTCCTGAAAACGAAATGTTTGAGAACTACTGATGTAAAATGTTCATAACCTGTTTTCTCTAGCTCCTTCTAGTCTTTGTGCTTAGCTTATTAACCATTATCATCCTTGGTATGTTGTTCCACTTCAGGTTTTCTGTTACTTGACAAAGTCTAAGATATTGCAGTGTCTTCTGATTCCTACTTGTGAACAGACAAATTAGTCTCAGTCAACAATTCCACCCTAGGAAATGATATATCAGATGGTGCTATTACACAACAGACTTCACAGAATCTGTTCTGAAAAAATGTCATCATGAAAGTCTAGGAGCTTTATTGTTAAAGAAAGAATTTCTTGGTATATGAGAATTTTCATGTTGTTACTGTGTAAGATGATGAGTTTTCTTAAAATTATTTAGACACTTGGCAAATCAGACTCAATACTGGGCCTTCTGCAATTCCAATAAAAAATAAAGACTGGCCGGCCCATCTAAGTGCCCTACTTGGAGTCTGGCCTGAATGAGTCAAACAGAAAGAAGTATTCCTTCACCTCTCAACAGTTGTTAACATTCTTTCCTTACTACACCTTTCTGAAACATTCTCTTGCTTTATAATTGACCCACCACACCTTACTAAGTCAACTGTAATCTCTAATTACAACCTGTCCACTCCTTGAACAAAGGTCTTCCACTCATTTCTCCTCAGTCCTTTTCACTACTTATCCCACACTGGTGTACATATATCAGCTATGTACAAATGACTCCCACACCACAAGTCAAGCTTTGACTTAGCTTATCCATGCAAGACCACAACTGTTGAATCACCCCAGATAAGTATATTGCTAGCTCCTCTCCTAACATACACAACCAAAATCATTACTTTCACCATAAACAGCAAAACTTAAACTGTTTCTCTTACTCTATTCACTGGTTCTCAACTGTGTGTGATTTTGCCCCCAAAGGACATTTGGCAATTTCTAGAGACTTTTTTGTTTTGTTTTGTTTTCACAACCAGGAAATGGGGTTTCTACTGGCATCCAATGGATGGAGGCCACTGATGCTGTGAATAACCTACAATGTACAGGACAGACTCCCACAATGAAGAATCATCTGACTCACAATGTTAACAGTGCTGAAGTTACAACACATTTCTCTATTCCCATCACTTCCCCATCTCCCCTCCAGCCAGGAAAATGATTCGCATCTCTGGCATAGATGTTGACACCAGGATCCCATATAAGCTGGATTTGAAAGTAAAGTGGCTGGAGGTTTTGGATCAACAGAAACCTGAATACAGTAGAACAACCTCCAAGAAGAAGGTGGGCTTGGGAATCAAATGGGCAATGATTGACACCAATGTTAAATTTGGAAGTTTCAACTGAAATATCAAAATATTAAAAATTCTGCATTGGAAACGGGGTGCTAAACCATATAAAAATTTTAATGAATTTGGTTAATGACTGATCCCATGATTCTCTCAAATGTCTCAGCCTTTTTGAAGTTTAAAAATAGTCATGAGAGCAAAAGTAGAAACTATCTTTGCATGGAAAAAAAATGTCTTTGTGGATTACTTCTTCCATCCTCAAGCCCTACCTCTTGAAGAACAAAAGAAAGTTGACAGCTGTTTGTGCCTCATCGCAAACTGGTGAGAGGGAGTTTATAGGGATTGCCTAGAGTTTGATGAGTCTTATGTATTATGGAGACATAGCAGCCTATTGCTTGACTCATACACAGAAAATCTAGGGATTGGGATGGTCTGGCCAGCAGCTTTAGGAGCATGTTGCTGCTTATTTATTATCTACTAATTTATTATCTGCTGATTTATTGTCTGAGTCAAGAATGTGTTTATGCTTCCCATGGACCAGATGAGAGTCAGCCAGCATGTGAGTTGTATTAGAGCCTCCCCTATACGGACTGCCTGTGCTGAGGCCTCAGCAGACAAGAGTTCAAGCAATTACCAAATAATTGCTAAGAGCTACAGAGGAAGTAAGTGACCAGAGGAAATAGGGAAACTTTTATCTGTATCAAGGAACTCAAGGGAACTATAGATGAGATGATACACAGGGGTTTCCAATGACTCCACCAAAGTGCCCACTAAAGAATTAGCTTTTATCATCAGTCAGGCTCCAAGGGAGTAAAGTCATGTTAAAATGAGAACAAAGATAACTTTTCCATCTCCCTTCTCTCTCCTCTCTTCCCATTAGACTAACAAATTGAAGGAAGAGAAGAAATGCTAGGAGTTGAGCTTCCAGCACCCATTGCAGAGCAGACCCCAGCTTGGGAAGGGGTGGTGGGAGAATGGTTTTATACTTTAAATGATGTTCTAAGTTTTGTTATTTGACTACACATTCTTTTTACCTAATTGAGACAAGTCATTTAAAGTGTTATAACTCTTTCTCTTACTTGAGGATGAACGGAAGAGTTATGGAGCTTGCTCAAGTCTGCATCCAGTGGTAGGGAAAGTACTACTCCTACTGATCAGTATTAAAAGATCACTGGGACACGGTTCTTTCATAAGGTTGCTTCTATGATTATAGACCCTATATGTACATCAATGCCCAAAGCATGGGCAGTGAGGCAAAATCTGTATGCCCAACAATATGAATGAATTTAGGAAGGAAAAACTAAAGAAGAGACCAGGGACATTGCCTGAATTTGGTGGAGTCATTGCATGACCCCTTAGTGGGAGGGGAGTAAATGCTGAGAAAATGTGAATATCACCCAAGTAAAAAACTCCCACCTCTCCTTTGCTATCCATATGTAGGCAGTTGTCAAGTCCAGTTGAGTTCACTCTCACAATATTCTGTATCAGTCCCTCTCCATTCTCTCTGCCTTCCTGTTTTCTTTCTCACATTCTTATTTCTGGATCTGCTAGCTTGAATTTGTTCCACAAGATCTAACTGTCACTCTTTCAGTCTATCAATCACTCTTCACTCACTTTCAAGAGCTATATATATTCTTAAAGTAAAAGTTTACACATATCATTCCCTAGCTGGGCAACCTTTTAGGGCATCTATTTTAAGGGATAAAATCTAAACACTTCAGCATGGCATTCAGGGCTCTTCATGGTCTAGTCACTCACACACACACACACACACAAACACACACGCAGACAAAATGTTTCTGTCATGCCAGACTGCTTGACATTGCCCAAATAGGCCATATATTTTCTTATCACTATGATTTTTCTCATATTTTGACTCTAATCTGAAATATTTTTTCCTCTGCCCCACCTTGCATATACCTCCCCTCCTCCTGCTTTTGAAACCCTACTCATTGTTCTAGGCCCAGCTTATATTAGAGTTCTGTGAAACATTATCTGGTCCCCAAGTCAGAATATTATTCCTTCTCTTTCCTCAGATATTTCTTTTATTGCACTTATTTCTACCACTTATTCTACTCTGACTTATAATATAGATCGTTTTTGTTTGTATATCTCCTCCACTAGTTAGTAAATCTTTTGATGCCTTACCTATAATAGACAGTCAATAGATGTTTGTTGAACTAAATTAAATACTACTGACCAGCCCTGAGAGGTGGGAGAAAGAGGCCTTGGAAGCTGGCACAGGGATGTCGAAGAGTTTGAAGGCACTGCTGGGCCTCTCGGTGGTGATGCTGACAGCAGCCGCGGTGGCCAGCATGCATCTGGAGCAATGGCAGGACCAGCAGAGGCTTCATGATGGAGCTATCAGAGACACTGAGAGACAAAATTAGAAAAAAAGTAAACATTCGTCTTTGGGGAGAACAGATTATTTTAACTGTGCAACTTGAAGCAGAAAGACAGAAGACGTTATTGGCAAAGGATTTCAAAAAACTTAACTTGAAATGAATGTGAAATATCAATGGGAGAGATGACATTGTGTGTGTGTGTGTGTCTATGCCTGTTGATGGAGAATAGCTTAGTGGTATCTTAATCTTTTTTTAGTCACTATCTTTTTAAACTTGATCAAATAAAGGACAGTGGATCATATATTGTAAATTACTGCTTTCAAAGTTCCTTATGTCTGAATAAAGAAGTATGGGTGTACAGTCTCCTGATGAGTTTCTGTCTGTGTGATCCTGGTAAAAGTCCTGTTAAGTTTATGGTCCAGAGCTTAGGATTGTGACTGAAAAGTGCTGCTAAACCTGTGAGAAGGAAGGAAGAGATAGTTATATCCACCTGAGCAGTTCGATCAGTCAACACAGTGATGGAGCCACAATAACATCTACCTCAGAAGGGCTGGATGAAAGTGAAGTGGAGAGAGAAACTCCCCTGATTGTCAAATTGGAGGATCAGACATCAGTAGATTTATGTCATGACTAGAGCAGGGATCCCCTAACAGCGATGAAGAAGATGTGTTGTGGATGGAGAAGCAGCTGTCCTGCTTCTGTGACAAGTTCCAAAAATGGATAAAAACAAGACAGCTGAGGGGACAGTTCAGTTATGTTAAGGGTGATAATTTTTTTTAGATTTACTCTTTCTGATTGCTCAGCAGATGGCAAGGAACAGTATAAAAGGCTGAGGTTGACATGGCAGCAAAGTCATCATGTTGGCAATGTACAATTTGTCTCTGGAAGGACGTGGACATCAAGGTTATTTCAGGTAGAACAAAGATATCTGTACTTTTATTGGGAAACATTGGACTTTTTTTACTAGGGAAAAATAAAAAGACTTCAAACTGGTGGAGCACAGTAGCAGGTTGCCTCAGTGTGAGACGTCCCATATACTTCTGTTCAGGTGCTCAGGAATTTGGATAACCAGGATGGTGGAAGCTTGTTCATAACAAACCCTCAACATTGAAACCTAAGGGAAAAAAGTTGTCTGCCCCAAGTCTGAAGTAAAAGCAGCCTCAAAACCAACTTTAGGTCCCATCATTACTGTTCAGGGACTTAGAGAACAGGCAAGTTAGAATCCTGTGGAATCTGCCATGGAATTAAAAGAGAAAAGGTCTTGAGCTCAGGAAGCAAAAGACATTAGAAGAGCCCAGAAGGAAGTGGCTGACTTTCTTGACAGAAGTATTTCTTCTATCCCTGTAAAATCCAAAGCCAAGGCCACAAGTCATATGTGATTCTTAAGAAAGAAGAGATTGACTTTTCATCTTTGAGCTCCTCTGACCATACCACATTGACAAGCCCATCTACTTCTCCTCTGGATTTCTCTGCGCCCCGCCACCCCCGCCCACCAGACAGCTGCCTCTCATTCGGTAATGCCTGGTTTTCTTTTAGAAGCAGATCTGATTCCAGATGTAATGCCCCTACAAGCTTTGTTCCATGATGATGATGAGATGGAAGGCAATGGAGCCATAGACGCAGGGATGGAGTATGTCTACAACATTGACACGTTGCTTAGGTGAGCAAAAAAAAAAAAAAAAAAAAAAAAAAGAGAGAGCGAGGATGTTCTTTTAAAGCCACTGAAACTTGGAGGTAATTTGTTAGTACAGTATCACTTACCCTATTTAACTGATACAGGTAGGCAAAATTTAATCAATAACACATTTAATTGATAAAAAACTGAATCTCAGGGAAACTAAGGGACATTTTCAATATGGCATTTATTAGTCAGTTACTAGAAGGGTAGTAGGATTCATCACCAGATTTTCTGACTGTAAGTGTAAGACATTTTTCATCAACTTTAAAGGGGAAAAAAACCTTTAAAATGTATGTATTTAAATTTTACATTGAACACAATTGTATACATATACATATGTATATACATGCATATAATTGAAACAGCCTTTACAAAAATTATGGCAGTGAGAAAAATCTGACAGAGAAAAACAATGACAGTGAAAAAAATGTGACCTAACTGGCTCCATCTTGCTTCTAGCCTTCAAGTTGCCCTTGTTCATTCCTTGGTGCAGGCCAAGGTAACTATAGGAAGAATTTATTTTATAGTTTAACCTTCAAGCAAAGGTGATAACAGCCCCTTCCCAAAACTATCCTCTTTTTGCTTGGTGACCAAAACCACATTTGTAAAACTAACAAATTAGCCACAGGATTAGAATTATGATCAGGAGTTACATAGCCAGAGGTTACAAGATTCATACCCTTTCCAATTTTTTCTATAGATAACATTAGTGTAAAATCTACAATTGGCGTTCAAGGTGGTTTTTAGACTTTGCATTCTGATGGATGAGGTGGAACCATCCAGATAAGTAACTCATACCAACAAACTGGCTCAACTGATCATGTGGTCCCACCTAGGAACTGACTCAGTGCAAGAAGTAGCTTTGACCTCCTATAATTTCATCCTCAACCCAATCAATCAGCGTTCCCCATTCCCTAGTGCCCACCAAATTATCCTTGAAAAATCCTAGCCTCTGAATTTTGGGGGAGACTAATTTAAGTAATAATAACTCCAGTCCTTCCGCTTGGCTGGCCCAGCAATTAATAAACTCTTTCTCTACTGCAATACCATTGTCTCAGAGAATTGGCTTTTTATCTGTGCAGCAAGCAAGAAGAATCTGCTGGGTGATTAGACATACACACATATATAATTTTAGAGTAGATACAAGATAAAATGGAAGTAATAGAAATGATAAATTTCAATATAATTACATTAAAATATTGTTTCATTTTGGTCTTCCTTAGTGAAAATTTTTACATTTATTTTTAAACCTAAGTAATTTATAGTTTTACATAGCAAAATGTCTAAAATTTTATAATTGTTTGTACATTATTACTTATCTTGAGCCCTTAAAATTATCTCTTCATAATGAATTAATGACATCTTCAGCAACCTGGAGGAGCCTGGAGTCTATTATTTTAAGTGAAGTAACTCAGGAATGGAAAACCAAACAATGTGTGTTCTCACTCATAAGTGGGAGCTAGGCTATGAGGATGCAAAGGCACAAGAATGAAACAATGGACTTGGGGGACTCAAAGGGAAAGGGTAGGAAGAAGGTGAGGGATAAAAGGTCACAAACTGGGGGCAGTGTATACTGTTCAGGTGATGGTGCACCAAAATCTCACAAATCACCTCTAAAGAATTGACTCATGTAACCAAACACCACTTATTCTCCAATAATCTATGGAAATAAATTTTTTAAAGTATCTCCTTGTTTAGAAAATATATATAGACTTTGTTTGTATATAGATTTTGTTCTTGACAGGAGTATGTCTTCTATCATTGTAAAATTCATAAGCCAAGGCTGCAAGACAGATGTGATTCTGGCTTGCAGTCTTGGATGATGAATTTTACAGGCATAGA
Organism: Mandrillus leucophaeus; assembly: GCF_000951045.1. Lineage (NCBI taxonomy): Eukaryota > Metazoa > Chordata > Mammalia > Primates > Cercopithecidae > Mandrillus > Mandrillus leucophaeus. The sequence continues at coordinate 3,220,226 of NW_012105365.1, forward strand.
AAAGAAATGAACTTAGAAATGAGATGTTTGGAAATGAACTTGGAACTTGGAAAGGAAGTATTTGGAAAAGTACTTGATTTCTAGTTAAGCCATTTTCAGGTACTTTACAGTACTTAGATATCTTATATATTTGTGTCAAAGTTGTATGTATTTTAGAAGTATTACCAAAATAACAAGAGATGTGCTATATATTTAAAATTATTAAACTCAATGCTATGTGTATTATGAACTAAAATAGACTGTTTTGGGTTTTTTTTCTATAACCTTAAAGTTTACATTTTTCTTGTTGAAATTTGAGATGGTTTTTCTCCCCCTTATTATGACAAATAATATATAAACAAGTGAATATTTTTCTTGAGCAATAAAAAGTATTTTCAAAAACATTAATTAAGTATTATTTGTATTGTGCTGTGTAGGCTACCATGAATGTCCTTCCCTTTTCTACCATCAATTTTCATTTTCAGGGAATGGAAAACATTCCCTCTAGTTTTAATCTTATTCTTCAAGGACAATGTACAAAGAGACTGAGGAACAATGTAAATTGTTGAGAAGCCATTTAAATTCAAAAGTATTTCCATACCCCAAAGTTAAAACCCTGGGTAGTTTTCATAATTATTATGTTTCAATGCAGAATTTAACCACTATTGATCTAGAGTTAATTGCTAAAGTACTTTACCTCGATGATTTTGAGAGGAAAACAATCCTCAAAACAGTATTTATCGAATAAGCAATTTAAATGCCCTACTACCATTATTATCCCCATAAATACCAGTATCAGAATATTAGAAAACTTTAAATGGGATGGTATGCTGAATTAGTTGAGAATCTTCAATTGAAAGCAACAGAAAACAACCCTTACTAACTTATGAAAAGCTAATCCTTTGGAAACTGAGTATTTCACAGCACCAAAAAAGAAGTTAAGGTCTTTGGAAAGACAGGAACAGGCAATTCTGAGGCTGTTAAAATCAG
>NW_012105365.1:3221519-3236236 GCF_000951045.1 Mandrillus leucophaeus
AGATGTGGGTCCTCCACTGACTGTCCCTCCAAGATCCAAATACTACCTTTATTACTGATACAGCTCATGTGTGAAAATATGGCCTATCTTAGATAGCAGTGCTAATATAGAAAGCAGCAAGGTTGGAAAATAATCTAACACATATGAAGCAGTAATATTATCTCATTTAAAAGTTTATAGCACTTTATAGTAAACACAGGAATTAAAGGAAGATTAATATCTTGAATATTTACACTGAACTAACTTCTGAGATTTGGGAGAATCCTTCAGAAATGTGTTTAAAATAATACCTGGAGAATTCAAAAGTCTCCAGAGAAAAGACTCAAAGACACTGATGTTAGGAATTTCTTAAGCAAATAACAACTAGAATCACTCTACAAGGAATTCCACAATTACCAAATCCCATCTATTAGAACACATTATCTGATATTGATGAAATTCTCTAATATGGAAAATAAGGATCAAAACAGCCTGCAGAAATAAGCAACATGGAGATAACAAAGACTGTGCAGGGACGTAAATGTCGAAAAACCTAACAGTAGTATCTTTAGATGGGTAAGAAAAGATCTTGCATCCATGAACAATAACAAAATGCTATGAAAAATAAGTATTCTGCAAACAAAAATATGAAGACTTGTCCATTTAAAATATTATAGCAGAAAAAGTGGATCAAAAAAAGACCAAAGCATATTTATAACACTAGGAACAAAGGTAAAATAGTACAAGCTTGTAGAAGGAGAAAAAGGTGCTTAAAAAGTCTCAAAAATTATATGTCATAAGACTTCTCAATAACTCTGGATACTTATATATAAAAAACCAAGGCTTTTAACAGCATGAAAGAAAACATTGTCCAGCCTAGAATTCTATATCCAGCCAAGTTATTAATCAAATATGAGGGTAAACTAATGTCATTTTCAGGCCTGATAGATCTCTAAACTTCAACTGTGCCCTCTTACAGAGGGGTAGCCAATCTAGGCAGAAGCAAGTCAGAAGGCTTGGATAAAGACTTCTTCAGCAGATGATGCTAGTAAAATGCTTGAAGGGAATATATATCATCTTGAAAAGAGATTTAGAAATCTAACAGAGAATGAGAGATAAAATTACTGATAAATATATTTTTCAAAAATAAAGGATACAGCACAGTCACTAATATCACAGAATAAGCGAGGTTGTATTAGTGATACATATATTTTAAAACTAAACAGAAACAATATAATTATTAACTCCAATTGAGCAAGCAAGAAAGAATAATTATCGTTTGCTACATGGCTCCATTATAAATAATTTGTATTACTTAAGAAAGTTAATATGAATATTAATATAGTCAAAATGACAATAGAAATGTATTTAGGAAACTGGAGCTATGGAAATTGTGTTTCCCAGTAGTCAGGAGAGGAGGATTTGGTAAAATATAGCTAAATCTTTATTAGAAAGTCAATAGATAATGCCTGAAGTTTTTAAAAACAATAAAATATCAATAAAACTATGTTAGTTAGAGCTAGAGAAGTCGATACTAAAAGAATCAATCAAATAAATTATAATTTTATTAACTGATTTATTATTTCCAGTTTGAAATCTTTAACTAGTTCCTGATTCAGTTTGCGCTCTACTCAACCACTTTTACTAATTTCAGAACAAGCAGTGGTTAATTCAGCCCTTATGTTTCAATCCAAATTTTTATGGGCATAGATCCTTAATGAGAGTTATTCAACAAAAATTGAATTTGTTTATTCATTAACATATTTGCATGATGAAAATACATCTTCTCAACCTAAATTATTGTGAATTGTAAGCAAATGTGAAAAATCCAGATGAGATTTCTATCCTTTCCCAAGTTATCTGCCATCTGACTTCTCAGAGTTAGTATAATGCTATCTGGGAGCTGGCCTCATCAATACATTTTTCAAAATTTCCTAAATCATGAGAAATATTTATATCCATCTATCTTTTAAATGTTAATAGTTAGGGTTTCATGTGTTTTATATATATATATATAAAAAATATATATATATCACTGAAAGTTCTATCATCCTTCATATGAGTTACTTTCAATATCAGAACAAGAAAAGGATTGTTTCTAATTCCCATACTAATAAGGTATTATGTCATCTATGAAGGGCTTTAACCAATAGTTAAAAGACGAGAGGTTTCTTAAGAGGATAAATGTTTCAGCTGAGCACAAGTTATTCAACTCCTGTCATCAACCACAAGTGTTACAGTGCCAGACTTCATGAGCACAAGACGAACAGCCTGGAATAAGCAATGCATAAGAACTTTCCCAGATGTATAGTCAACCCACTTTCTGCCTGCTCACAATTTTACATACCTTTCAGTTACTCTGAGTTCTAGATGTAAAATGCAGTAGTCAGGGATATCACATGGATTTATGGCCTCTTCTGGCATGCTGGGAAACTCCTGCCCTGGGCGAGGATTATAATCATTCATATATGTATGGTTTCTTTTTTCCTCTGTGGTAGATGTAACATTGATGTCTTATTTCAGGAAGTCACTTCAAAATAATTCAAGTCAAAGTTATATGTGAGAAATCCACTTAACTATTTCCTAGCCCAAGTACAAAAATTAAACTAAATAAAATGGAGGATATGAGATTGGTTTGTAGCAGGTAGCAATGCCTTTACTGAAGCAGCTACATTGTAGTTCCCTGTAGGCAATGACCACTGGACACTTTCGCACAGAGTAATGCACTTTAGCCTCTGTGATGACATAGAGGCGGATGGAGGGGAGCAGGCTTACGGGTAGACTTAGAATTTGTCACGCTGTAAGATCAAACCAAATCCAAATATTCTGGATTTTGTAACACTCCCCTAAAAATCTCAGGGCCACATTGATGGCACTCACACATTCATAATGCAGTGCTCCTGCAAGAAGAGAACAACGCTGTATCATCTGGTCTATTGTGATCCATTCCAGTTCCTCAACTGATGTGTTAATAGCATTAACAGGTACAATTTATCGAGCGCCTACTAGATGGCAGACTCTGATCCAGACACTTCAACTACATTATCTCAAGGCATCATCACAATTCTTGAGGTAGGTACTGAGATGCCCACTCTACAAATAAGAAAACTAAATTTATAGAGGTTAAGTGCCTTGCTTGTTTAAGTGTCATGGCCATGATTAGAAATCACTTTGTTATATTGCCTACTTCTCACAAGACAGTGATTCCGTCTTCTAAAGAATAAAATGATAAATAACATGGAGGTTTTGTGTTGAGAGGTCATGTGTGCTCAGATCATGTCCTTAGAAAACCATCTCTAGGAGATCTCCTCACCTTAAATATCACCTCTCTTTCACCTCACTACGCCAAGAGCATAGGATATGGCAAAGGAAGGGGAAAATAAGGTTGGTAGATACCAGGGATGGAGGGGAAGGGGATGAGGAGGCAGGACTTTGGTTTTATTTAAACATGTGTAAATATAACAAAAATATGAGGCAAATATTGAAAATATCAACAAATTATAATTCTAGTTAGCCAGTATATTGGTTTCTGTTATATAATCTTTATACTTATCTCTATGTTTGAAAACTTTTGAAATTAAATGAAAACATTTAATTAAAGAAATTTTATTTAAAATTAAAATGTAGGTCTGAGCAAAATCAGGACATAAATATTAACATCACACTACTGTTTTAGAGTTTGGTCTGAAAGTGATAGTCAGTTATTGAAGTTTCTGACAAGTGAAATGACAGTCTTGAGACCATGATAACTATCATAGCTGAGTGAAGAATGGATTGAAAAGGGAAGAGATGGATGAAGGTCAGGTGAATAAGTGGAAGGCCACCTCCATAATTACAGAGGAGGGTAACTAGATCTGCACCCTGTTAAGGGCAGAGGAAGTTGAGGAAGGGATGAAAGTGAGAGATTTCTGGTGGCAGGTTCCATGGAACTTGGTGGCTGACAGACTATCAAGGATAGGGGTAGTGATAAGAATCAAATATAACTCCAAGCTTTCTGGGATAGTCAGTTAAACTGAAACAAAAGCCATGAAGAAAGTGGTGCAGGTTTGGAAGGAAAAGTTATTAGTTCAGTTTGGGGCCCCTATTCAGATATGTTGATAGGATATCAAAGTGAGATGTCCACAGGTAATACAAACAGGAGCCTAGAGCTCTAGAGAAAGATGAGGGCTGAAGACAGACAAACAAGGGTCTTCTGTGGATGTCATCATCAAGGCCATGTAACTCAATAGGACTGACCAAAAAAGAGAGCAGAATGAAAGTAGAAAGGTATACAGACAATGGGGGGAACGTTTTAGACTCCAAAATATAATATAGCTAAGAAATATGGGCCTTGTGTAAACACATCCTCAGCAAGGAAATTCTCAGGATCTAGAATACCTCCTGAGGGCATCCGGGTAGAAGAGAATTAACATTATACCTGTTATGTTCCAGAAACTACTGTATTAATGTAATACTACTTTTTTCCCCTCACAATAGCTCTCCAAGGTGATATAATGATGTCTGTTTTATAAAAAAGGAAACTGAAACTCAGAGAGAGAAAGCAATTTGCCCAAGTTCACACAGCAAGTGCCAGACCTAGGATTCAAATCCACATTTGAATAACTTCAAAGCAGATAATCTTTTGTTTATGCATTCTACAGTGATCCATCTGGGGAGCAATGCACATGTTTCTAATGGGTCCTATCTTTCAGAAGTACATGAAGTAATTCAAGTATGCTGAACTCCTTACAACATAGTTGAGAGTATTTTATTATTACTCCAAATAACCGTTTCTTTGAATTTAAATTGAGCCTGTTTATTACTTAATTACTTTGTATGTTTGAGATTTTTTTTCTGGGGAAGAGGAGAATATTTGCAAAGAATCTATGCATTTAGGACCAGATACTAATTTTTTCTAACAAAGCAATAACATGAATACATTTGTTTCAAATCAGTTTTCCTTCCATGCTAAAGTAAAGTGTTTAGTCAAAGAAATAAATTAGCAGCAAACTTGGGAAGCCCTGTCTTAGCACCAGCTTTGTGCCTGCCAGTTGTGCATAACTAAGAAATGAGTAAGAAATGGAAAACTAAGATTTCTGAATCGGGAGGAGTTAGTGGATGAACCCTGGTGTAGCCCGATCTTTAGCAGGTGCCTAGTGAGGTTACTATCCACTTTAACACCCCCTAAATACTCTCTCTGCAATCCTTAGCACAAACAGAGTAGGTAAGAAATATGCTTTAGAAATAGTAGTATCCTATAGACAAATCCTGTCTCTCACAAACAGGACCCATGAGTGCCTGGGTTTTAAGCCTACCATTCCCATTTATAATTCACATCTTGACCCATTTCAAATGGAATATAATCATACAGGAGGAAAAAACTGAGGAGGTAAACAAAAATAAAAACAAAACAAAACAGAAACCAATATTATTGTTCCCACTCTACCAATGAGCAAGATTCACTATGAGTTAGGATTTCTGAAAGATTAAAATAATTAACAAAATGAGTTAAGTTCCAAATCTGTGCTTAATTCATGTTTCTGCTCAAGAGATGGGATAATATTGACCAAGTCTACACTCTCCATGTTAGCACTCACGACACACAGTAACATTTTTTTAACCCAAAATGTAAAAGTTTACACAAAAAGATATCCTTTTAAAATCTGTGACACTCTTTGTAAATGGTTCCTTCATATTGTAATGTCATAAATAGCCTGACATATTGTGTCACTTATAACATTCAAAATCCCAGGACCCTTAACTAACCACATAGAGAATAAAATTTGCATAGAAAAGCAGAAAATGTCTTGTAACTTGGTCATTGACCTTGAAGGATAAAAATTTTTAGAAAACTAAAGCTAGTGGATTGTCACAAACATATATTCGTTTACTGCCATTCTGGGTAAGCCGTGTCAGATAGTACCACACAAAATATTTAAAAGACATAGGATCTGGCACAAGACTGTAAGATCTAGCTGTTGCCAGCCCAATGTTAGTAAAGTGTACAAATCATTCCAGACAGGCTAAAGAACTATGCAAATGTTAAGTCACTTTTTTCTCTCCTCTGGTGTGAAAGTGATAAACAGACTGAAAACCAACCTTGTGTTGATTCCTTGCTTTAATGCACTGACTTGTTAATCTAATAGCTTAGTTTTATAGGCCAGCTATTTCAAATCAAGAGTCTCACTCCACAAACCCATATTTTACAATATCAACTGTGTACCAGATATAAATAAGAATGTTAAGCACATGAATCAATGAGACACATGAATAAACATGTCCATGTGGCAGTAGAGTACTGTTAAAAGAAAAAGAAGGAGTAGTTGAAGAAAAAAAATAACTCTGCTTAGAGCAATTTATATTCAATCTTTCTATTTAATGGCTTTGAAAATTGAGAGCAGAGAAGTACAGTGCATTACTAAAACAGTAGTAATTCCTGTGTGATATTTTGCATAAAGTGTGTATATTCACTGTGGTTTCTTTAAATCTCTCATTCCTATAAGTGCTACCCCAATCAAAAAAAAAAAAAATACTGATATAATTAAGATGCTTTGCGGAGTTTATTTTAATCTTTTGGCTTTGCAATAAGAAGTAGCTTTTGTAAACTGTATGTTCTGCAGCCAGTTCTGTGCATACACATCCAGGAGTATATGCTTCAAATGTTGAAAACAAAAACGTTTTGACTTGCTCGTGCCTTAGAAAGACATCAGAATTTGAATCTGGATTGAAATTCAGCAACTTCATAGTGGTTTAGTTTTCTGGACATAGTTCACGTCCATGACCAAGGAACATTTTTGTGGAATGAATGATCCATATGAATTTCCCAGATTTGGCGCATTTGGACCAGAAGTATATTTGTACTGCCAAGAGTGTCTTGGAAATCATTAATACAGCTCAAAAAATATGGATGGTCTTGCATGCTGCCTATCTGGTTTAATCTCAAACTATCCCAACTTATCAATGAAGGGGAAAAATCAGACTCATTAATTTTATTGCTATGTTTCATCAGCTCTAAGACATTTTTTACATATTTAACCCCTTTGAAATTGTGATGCATCTTTAATCTATAGCATCTTGGAATTAATTAGAAGAATTTTTTCTTAATGGCATAAAAATAAATGTGTATGCTACTATTAATGGCATTTTAGAATACATGAAATATGGTATGGTTAAGTCTCACAATTTTAGTATAATGAATATCGCTTCACTAGTAAAAGCAAAAGATCTGAATTGTAGCATTTTAAAAATACAGTTTTAGTACTTTTACTTACTATAATAGCAATTTACAATTTAAAAAGCTTAAAAGAATTTTAAAGTGTAAGTTTGCTAGAGGGATTATATTGAAGTAATAACAGTAAATATGACAAGTGCTTCATATTTTCCAAGGTCTATGTTATAAACTTTCTATATCCATTTTTTATTTAACCCTCTTAGCAACCCTATCTGTCAAGAATTTGAAGGGGGAAAAATCCTTTCCATGCCTAAGTTATGAAACAATTGAGGAAAAAAACAAATGATAAGATAGATAAAAGATCCAAATACTACCTTTATTACTGATACAGCTGATGTGTGAAAATATGGCCTATCTGTAGATAGCAGTGCTAATATAGAAAGCAGCAAGGTTGGAAAATAATCTAACACATATGAAGCAGTAATATTATTACCACTATAAAGAAGAAAACTGAGATGTAGTGAGGTCCAACTGTCAGGTATGAAGAATAGTAGAATATGCCACAACAAAATATGCCACATTGGCATCAGGATTATTTTGAGCTGAAGACAATTGAGAAGAAGCAAATATGAGAAAATCTCTCTGCCTTTCCTCCTATTTGCCTAAAAGCAAGGCATAAATTTACAAAGATATCACTCCTACTCTCTCTACCAGAAAGGACAGCTTGATCACCAAAGACAACTTTAGACCCTTAACAGCCTGGAGAAGGCAGCAGAGGATCTACATAATAAGCTTTATTAATTAGCCTCAGAAGACTCTACATAACAAGATTTATTAACTAGCTTTTATATACCATCCCCATGTTGCCATCCCACAAGTTGTCACGCCTAGAGACTCAAGGTTGCTGTTTTTTGTCTTGTCACTTCTCTAAAAGTTTATTGTTCATTTTTAAAGATGCTATATAAGCTGGAGTTCTAAGCAACCTTTTTGAGAATTGCACATTCCCGAGGCATTTTCCATGTACGTATGAAGTATACATGTTAATAAACCTCAGTTTGTTAATCTATCTTTTGTTACAGGGGCTCAAGCTGAAAACCTGGAAAGGTTAATATTATTTTTTCCTCCTCTACCAATTGTTAGAATACAAAAACAAGGCTGACTTTTCTAAAATCGTATAAACAGTCTATTCAGTCGTTAACTGTTCTTATTTTTTCGTGAACAAAATAAAGATAGATTTCATGCCCTTCTCGTGTAATCCCTATGAAATGAACACTGGACAAGTTGCTTACCCTCTCTGTGCCTCAGTTTTCTGATCTATGAAATGGAGAATAGTAATAGTTCTCACCTTAAAATGATGTCACAAAAAAGATAACGGATGCAAGTAACATGCCTAGTGAAGAATCTGGCAGCAGTAAGTACTCAATATGTGCTCACTGCTAAAAGGTTGAACCATAAGTACTTTCCATTTTCAAGTTGAAAATAGGCAAATGTGGGCAAGGTCAAGCCACTATTATCTGAAAGAATCATGTGTGGCTATTATTTTAGGGTTAAACATGGACTCACTGTGATTGCTTTAACGAAAAAATGTTAGAGCCATGATAAAATGCTTCAGTTATCTAAATAGAAACTGGCAAAGCCAGGGTTCAAAGACAACAAAAAGCAAGTTTCTCCGGTGTGATACAATCTTGTTCAAAAACCTCACCAAAGTCTATGTTACAACCTTTCTATACCCATTTTTTAATTAATCCTCTTAGCAACCCTATCTGTCAAGAATTAGAAGGGGGAAAAGTCTTTTCCATGCCTAAGTTATGAAACAATTGAGAAACAAAACAAATGATAAGATAGACGAAAGATCCAAATGCTACCTTTATTACTGATAGAGCTGATGTGTGGTGTTAATGATGGTGGTGTTCTGATTAGCTGGGTTTCTCTTCTAATGTTTCTACGGATAAATTGGACAAGTATGAAAATTAAGTAAAGATAGTACATTATCTTTTTGAAACGCTTAACAACTCTGAGGAACCTCTCTGGCTCCTTTTAACTTTAATACGCTTGTCAACAAAATTACTGAACATGCAATGAAGCCATAGACCATAATGTAGTATAACCCCTAATAATGTAATTAGCACACTGATAAGTATGCAAACCTTTCCGTTGGAAAGTTTTTAATGCTTCTGAGTTTAGGGAAGAAAATAAAATGTTACTATTTTATATTTCTTATCCTTATCAAATTTGTTGAAGTAAGGTAGATGAAATAAAAACACATAAAAATGCGTGGAATGTACTTAAAGCCCACCGCACCTCAATTGCCCTTTTCCAAACAGAGTGCTCGGTTTTGTTTAATTTACTAATATCCAGTTTCATCTTCCAATTGTTTAAATTTCTTTTTAATGTTAGAGGCCGGAAACAACTATCTTGTGACTTAGGTGAGCATTTACATCTTTGAAAGCATTTTAAAGAAAAGTGATGTTAATCCCATCTTTCTAGTCACAATATTTCTTTATCTGGTTTTGTTGTTTTCATTAATTCCTTCAATTAATGAAACCAATGTAACCATTTTATTAAATTGTTGGTGTGAGTGAAGTTCATTATAAATTCTGAGATACACAATAAATTTTTTAAATCTCTTACTCCTTTGTGAACACTAAATTCAGTACTTAATGGAAGAGGAGTTTATTTTAGGTCTACTCCTGATAATTCTAGTTCTTGTAAGCCATATTTAGGCCTTTGAGAGTAAGCTCTTAATGAAAATATCACATTAATATTCCCCCTTTTTATTCTCTTAGCTGTATACACATTTCTTACCTTCTTTTCTGATATTTATCACAACTCATTATGGCAAAGTTTAAAAAGTAGAGATCTTTGAATATTTATTTTCCCCATAGAAATGAGCATAGCTGCAACATATTTTATATGTTCAATGCATAGTTGGTAAATGAATTCACCTCTGAAAAGATCCCACACAGCTGAAATCTCTTGGATAATTTCATGCTATTTGAGCTCTGAGTTTACAAGGTGACTTGGGGGTTGGTGTCCTGGAGGAAGTAATCTTTCAGTGGTATTTTTTATATATGGGAAGGAAATAGAAAGCCAGATACATGGGAAATGAGGGAGGAAACCATTTAACTAAAGTAATGAGAATGACAATGTAGCCATGAAAAAATTAAAAATTATATTGTTATGAGGTGACTGGACAAAAGTGTTAAAACAAGGAAACATTTAATGGAGGAAATAAGAGGCTATGGAATATAATGAGACTTGATCAGACAAACTTACCAGATATCCAGATTACTTAATCCTTAGCATTCTCTACACCCTTTCAGCAGCAGCATCAATACACTGAATGGATGTTAGGCTAATTGGAGTAAACACCCATTCATTTTATTTGAGTAACATGGCTTCGATGACATTGTAAGATTTATGGGTGCTGCCATCTGGACTTTACCATGGTTCTTTTGTATATTTCTAATAATAGGTATGTTTATCTGCTGAACTCACTCACAAATTTACTGATTTGGAGCTGTTTACAGGGCAATCTTTAAGATAGTATTGTTGGTCTGTATATTAAACTGACAAATTAGTTTTGTGCATGTGGCTTTTCTGTGCAGATGCAAAAATGTAAACCAGATTCTTTGGAACAATTCCAGGTCTCAAGGCACTTACTGAAAGATTAGGGTTGTAGCCTAAAACTCTTGAAGCTCTAGCTTGAAGCACAGCTTTTGTTATAAAGTATGGACATAGCCAAAGCACTTTCTATGATCAACTATATAGAGTATCTAAATACTATTTCTAATGCTACCTAGAGTATCTGAATATCTATTTCTTTAAAGAAGTTACATGTAAAGACACATTTAATAAACCTTCATAATCATGTAGATTTATAGGTCTGAGAGATGTTTAGTAGAAAGGTTCTTTATTTTAGGAAGAATAGCATTGAAGTATTTCAGAAAAAAAAAATGTTTTTAGTGAGCATTTATTTCTCCCAGTTGTATAACTCAAAATAACACATGCAAAGTAGTGAGAAGCATTGCTTACATAATGAATTAAACCAAAGAACTTCAGAAGCCAGCTGAACTTTGAACTTCCGCTCATGTTAATGCTTTTGGCTTTGAGGACAGTTCATGCTTATATGCCAATTTTATTTCTTAAATTTAATTAGGAAGCCCATGTCTCAATGCATATAGTAACTAAACCTGACAGAAGGGTTGTTTCATTATTTTATAAAAATTTAAATGTAGTAATCCAACACAATATGAGACTAAAACAGTAGAATTTTGAACGTGACTGAGATAATAACCTCAAATGCCAATATTTTAGCATTATTTTATTTTTGTCAATTACAATAGCAGGGGTACAGTTACTGCCTAAAGAGATGTTCAAGGGTGGCAGAGGAAATATAAATCTGTAGAAGCTGCATCATTGTTGAGCATTGATTCCTGCCTTTGTTCTTAGTTTGCTGTACAAGCCTGGCCAAATTATTTCAGTCATTTTTACTATGGTTCTTTCTCCACCAAATAGAGAATTGGAAGTTACCCTGTGAACTAGTACTATGTGGTCAGTAAATCAAAGAATTTGTACTAAGATATGGAATTTTAATCCTAGATAATACAGTGACCCTGTCTCTGTGTATGTAGATTTTGCTTTAGAATAGGGAAGAGCGATTAACTTTCACAAGACAGATGGCATTAGATTACAAATAACACTAGCATCCTCTAAATAATGCAAGGAGGTTAAATCAAAGGACAGCACTATTTTAACCCCAATATCTTTTTTTTTTTTTTTTTTTTTTTGAGACTGAGTATCGTTCTGTCGCCAGTCTGGAGTGCAGTGGTGTGATCTCGTCTCACTGCAACCTCCGCCTCCCAGGTTCAAGTGATTCTCCTGCCTCAGCATCCTGAGTAGCTGGGACTACAGGTAAGTGCCACCATACCCAGCTAATTTTTGTAATTTTTAGTAGAGACGAGGTTTCACCATGTTATCTTTAAAAGTCCTTGGAAATCAAATGACCAGAAAAAAAAATTCCTAACACTTTTATTTCTATATTTTAAGAAACCTCTAAATAATCAAAAAAGAGTTTACTCAGCTTGGTATTATTTATTTGGAAAGATTATGTAGTTTGTCTTCTGACTGACCCTGGTTGTCCTGCCTCCAGGTGCCATTCCTCAGCATAGGTGAGTTCAGCCATAAGATGCAAGCTTCAGATGGGCCTTTCTGGAGCCTCACCCAAATATGCGTGCTGTCATAACTCCTTCCCCAAAGCCATATTGAGAACCCTCCATTCGCTAGGCTCTAGAAATACCAAAGCGAATAAGGAGCTCACATTTTAATCCTTTCCCATGTGTGTTATTTCAGAAAACATTTGTTCCCCTAAGTGAAAAGAAAATACTCTAGCCCAACAGTTGAGTGCAGGAGGACATGGAGTCCTCTGATACAGCTGAATCAAAGTAGGCTCACAAATTACTGCCCTTATAAAAAGAGTCTCTCTGGGCTAGGACCCGCAATGCGATTATACAAAAACTTGGAGCTTTCCATGGCTACCTTATAGTGAAGGTTCCTATTACATTTTAGGATCATTTTTTAATAAGTATCTGCTGAGCCTATAGACACCAGATTCCTTATATATTCATTTGATAAATATCAATGGAGCAGGGACTATGCACAAAGCAGAGCACATATGCTGGGTTTGGGAGCAGAGAATGTAGTAATGAATAAAAATTTGGGTCCCTAATCACAAGGAAATTACATTTAAGGGAGGAGAAACAGATAAAAAATTATGTAATACACATTATTCGTTATGGATTACAGAGGAGAAAGTAAATGTATTTTGGGGGAGATTTATTTGTGGGGTAGATTTATGAAAGCATTGGCATTGAACTGAGTATAGAGAAATGACAGACTTTTGTTTAGTAAATAAAGAAGAAGGAAATTCCAGCCAGAGAGAATGTCATAATTATATTCATGGAGCTATGGAGGTGAGACAGCATCAGATATTTTCAGAAAATACCAAATACTGTATTTCGTTCCAGATGGTCAGATGGTGAGGAGGAAGGAGAATAAGGAGGAGAAGGATGAGGAAGAAGAGGAGGAGAAGGGGGAGGAGGAAAGAGGGAGGAGGGAGAAGGAGAAGGAGAAAAAGAAGAACAAGGAGGAGGGGGAGGAGGACAGAAAGTGGAAGAAGAAGGAGGAGGAGGGGGAAATAATGCTGGGAATGCAGTTTGTAAGCAAAGCAGGAAGATCTTATAGTGTCATGCTTAGGGATATGTACACACTATATAGGCAATGAGGAATCAAAAGTACAGAACTAATCTTTTTGCTAGGAGCATTCAGTCCTACTTCTCATGGTAGAGCTTTGAAAACTAAAACAAGAGAAATTTAGTGATTTTTGTGATGCCACACAAATGATTAATAGTTGAATGACTGAATATTTGCCAGTAGGGGCTGTAATTATTCAGATTCTGTTTCCTGAATGTTAATTTCGAAATGTGTTGTAGAATTAAGTAGCATAGGAAGAGATCGAGAATGAGAGAAACCTGTTAGAAAAGATCTATCAAAGGTCAAATAAGATATCATAATGATAAACTGATTTCCCATGGAAATGAAAAGATTATAGATGATGATGATGTATAAACTAATATACATGGTGATTAGTATAATATACACTATTTTAAATACTTTACATATGTCAATGTATTTAGTCATCACAACAACCCTATGTGTAGATGCTATTATGTTCCACTTACAAAAGAGAAAATATAACCTTAGAAAGAGAAAGTGATAACTAAGACCACAGAATTTCATTGTAGGAGCCAGGATTCAAACCCTAGACTTCTGGTCAAAGTCTAATTTCCTAACTGATAAATGTGAGAAACCTCATAAAGTGAAGTCTACAGGTAGAAATAGGTACTTTGAAGATTCAAAGCAATGTCAACAGGTTCAAACTGGGAAAATGGCAGTTTTTTAACGTGAAAATAGGATGACCTCAAAGGAGTATTTGAGGCATGTTAGGTTTTAGATACTGATGTGATATCAAGGAAGTAAGGGAGAAATTAAGAAATAAAAGTGTGACATTTGAGAGAGAGATTTTTAATTTAGAATAGATGACAGAGATAAACATTGGAAAATAACCTTACAGAGGCGAGAGTCCAACTCATGGGCATGACTGAAAGCCTTAAGGAAAAAGACCTGAAAAGGACTTATCAATAAGAAGCCAACACATAAGGAGTTCATGATAGTCTAAGAGCCTTTCAGAGAACAGTGAGGGGAACCAAGAAAGTGTAGTGTCATGGAATGCAGGAGAAAAGCACGTCTTGTGATGAGCAAAGACCCATCAAAGAAGAGGAGAATGAGAAAGGGTGGTGTCATGGGTAGCTGGGAGTCACTGGTAATCTCTGATAGGGCTGGTACAGGACAGCTATGGGGGAATAAGTCAGATTAGAAGCCATTAAGAAGAAATGGATAGGCCATGGTGTTGGATACCCTGCTGATAAAAGGAAGAAGAAGAGTCTGCTAACTAGAAAGTAGTGGAGAATCCCATGAGGTTTTTTGAATTTGCTAAAAGTTGATTATATCTGTAGACAAAAAAAAAAAA
>NW_012105365.1:3237056-3279854 GCF_000951045.1 Mandrillus leucophaeus
TTTTTGAGGTGGAATCTGGCTCAGTTGCCCAGGCTGGAGTGCAGTGGCACAATCTCCGCTCACTGCAAGCTCCGCCTCCCAGGTTCACACCATTCTCCTGCCTCAGCCTCCCGAGTAGCTGGGACTACAGGCGCCCGCCACCACGCCCGGCTAAATTGTTTTGTATTTTCAGTACAGACGGTGTTTCACCGTGTTAGCCAGGATGGTCTCAATCTCCTGACCTCGCGATCCGCCCGCCTCGGCCTCCCAAAGAGCTGGGATTACAGGCATGAGCCACCGCGCCCGGCCCTCTCACTCTTATCTTTTAAGGAAAATGAGTATCATCAAATTTCGTTAAAGAAATAAAAGGGAAGGCATTTTTCGCTAGAACTTCCATAAAAGAATACCAAAGACTGGGTGGTTTGAACAATAGAAACTTCTATTATTATTATTATTATTATTATTATTATTATTATTACAGTTCTGAAAGAAGTAAAAAAAATCAAGGTACCAGCAGGTTTTATTTCTTTTGAGGCCTCGGAAAGCTTGCAGATGACCATCTGGCTGTCCTCACAGCAATGTGACCTTTCCTCTGTGCAAGCATACCTGACAGCTCTTCCTGCTCTTATAAGAGCACCAGTCACATTAAATTAAGGCCTATAACCTATTTAACCTCATTTAACCTGAATTACCTCTTTAGAAATCCTATTTCTAAATACAGTCACATTTTAGGAAGTAAACTTCAACATCGGAACTTTGGAGGGATCGGGGGCACAGCTCAGTTTTTACAGGGAGAATAAGTCATCCTTTTCATTCATTGTGCATATACATTACTTTAAATTAGGATGAAAGAATGCCACTTTTTAAAAATAACATTGAATATTGTTAAATAGATTATTTGTTTCCCTGTAGTGAGTCATTGTTTATAAGAAAATATATAAAGAGATGAAATATAATTTCTCTATATTATAAAGAAGTATCCATTTTTACAATGTGTTTTAACTTAAGCTGGCATTTACTTGGAAGAAGCATAATGGCATTAGCACATTCAGAACTATATTAAAGATATTTAGATGAATTCCTACTTTCATAGTATAGACTTGGTATTTCACGTATACTTTGTTGAGAGGTGAAAACTAAATGTCAATGTAGGCATTGCTTAACTATAAAACATTGAAAAGGGATTCTTTTCTAATGTACAATTGGCAAAGTGTAAACACAGAATGTTGATGTTTTTCATGTTTTCTCTTAAAATGCTGACTCAAGTTCAGCGCCAGAAACAGAGTGCCAGGCCAGCAACTTCAACCAGCTCAGCTGAAGTGAAGCCTGCCTTGCAAAACGGGAAGAGCAAGGTGCCTAGAAAAATACCTCATGCCCGAAACACATAAACATGTTTGAGTACTCGATTTTTTCTTGATACACAATAGCTTGGTTGCAAATCTAGAGAAATTATTTTAATAAATAAATTTGCTTCTGTGAATTTTACAAGTGTGCTTTGTATTTATTAAACACCAGGCATTAAATCAGTATGAAATTTCCTTCTACTCCGTACTGGGAAAATCAGTCTTCAAATCAACATTTAGATTCTTCCATTATGTAATGTAAATTAAGATTTTAATACACAGTATGTTTTGAATTATATTTTGATTCCCTTAAATATCATATACTGAAGAACATCTAAAAAAAACACTGAGATGTCCTAAAGGATGAGGTAAAATCATAGAATATGTAACTCTTGGCTGCTTATTAGTGTCAGAGCCAATTTGGCACACAACAAATGTAAAAAAGTAAATGTAAAGATCATATTATTTGATGGTAGATTTAAAAATATTGAATACCCACCAAGAATCTTTTTGAAAAAGATAAAGATTTAAATTTTATCTATTTTCTCTATACATGAAATTATTCTACATTTAAATTGAAGAAAGTTAAGAATAACATCAAATGACATAAGACAAAATTCAGCTTGGAATTAACTCAACAGTTTTATGCAATAAAACCCACTCTTGTTAATTTAACTTTACAGTTAGAAAATTTGATCAAGTTATATATTCCCCAAATAATAATTAAATATTGAGAGTTCAATTAGCAAAATAAATTATTTAGTAGAATGGTCCTCTCATGACCACATTATCTTATTTCTCCAGTTTCTTTCACTAGTGCATTGAAGCTTTTCAAAGTAAATGAACTCTCTAACTGAATAGTAGGAGAAATTATCGTTACTGACAGGTAGTAATCAACCAAAATGGGATTGCCAGGGTAAAAAGTTTATCTGCCTCATCACATTCTTGATGTAGGCATGCAGTTTTGCAGTTTGTCTCATTGACCCAGCTATTGAACCAATAAAAAAGTGGAGGAGAGGAGTGGAAGGGAAGAGGGGAAGAGAAGCAAAAGGAAGAGAAAGGGAGAAAAAGCAAGTCCAAGGAACCCCAAATATACAGAGCAAAAAGAAATGTAGAAAGGGACTAAGTCATCTGTGGACCTTGCCTTGCACATTCTCCAGGCTTGCTGGATGCTTAATATTTATAGAACTAACATAAGGTACCCATGTGTACATGCTGTCATAAGGCAAAACTAAGGCTTCCTGGAAACAATCTTTAATCAGCAATTATGCTCAGGAATGTAAAGAGGATAGCATGTTAAAGCAACCTAGCTAATAATATGCACTCACTCAATGATTTATAATACACCAGTTACAAACACCAATTCAATTTATTTAAGTGTCTGTGTGCGTCCTCAGGGAAAGGAAGACTTATAAACTTTGGTAAGCAGATAAATGATGTGTACTTACTTAGAAGGTTGTGTTAAGTTGTGCATTATTATTTCCCCAGATATTCCAACAGAAGCAACCTCAGCAAGTAGAATGCTTGGAAAGTGCTTTCCTGTCATCTTCGGTATCTGAATTCAGGATAGCTTGGTACCCTACCAAGAATGGTAAAGCAGACTAGACTATATAGGAATTACTATAGTAGGGTTCCTGGCATACTCGATATAGAAATGCAGATAGTTCTCGGTTCCAAATAAATTCTTCCTGAATATTTACTTGTCTATATTTATATATGTGTGTATATATATACATATATATGCCTGTATATATACACACACATATATCTGTATCAGACATTTAAATGAACTTATGTTTTGTTCATTCAATAAGCATCTATTAAACATTTCTAGGTGTCAGAGAATGTACTAGTTGCTATGAATAAATTAATAAAACATAATTCCTGTCTTCAGAGAAGATGAAAGAGAAAGGAAATATAATTTATTGTGTACTTGTTATGGACCTAATATAAGTGATCCTAAAACTGCTGTGCAGTTGGTACTATTTTCCCCCATTTTACTGATAAAGAAACTAAGGCTTTAAAGAAAACTAAATGACTGTTTATTGTCAATTACCCAGTTATAAGTAGCGAAGTCAGTATTTAAACCAAGATCTGTCAGACTACAAAGTCCAATCTCTCTTCCCTGTTCTGCCATTAGTTTAAGTAGGGAAGGTGATCAAATAAATACTTTAATAAGATCTTTAATGTGACATAAATAAAATGTGTACCATGTAAAGTAATGACAATAAAGAGTAGTAAAAATTCTACCTTGGGTAAAATAAAGAAGAAAAGTTCTGAGAAGCCTTCTTCAAAAATATAAAGCATGAGCAGTGTGTTTAAGAATAATCGGCAGTTCTCTAGTGAGCCGTGTAGCACATGGAGCCATGTCCCTATTAAACCCTTTACAGTCCCTAAAATACACTTTATTTTCACCTTCTTTTCTCTTTGTCCAGTGTGATGTATTTTTCCGGAAACATTTTGTCCTCTTTGTCTGCCTTGCAAATTCCCAGAATTAAATCTAATGGACTTAGAGATGTGGGAATTTATAGATATTTCCCAATAATTTATTCAATCAGAAAATATTTATGATTCCCTACTTACATACCAGATACTGAATGTTCAGGCAAAAACCAAATAGATATTGGCCTGCTTAAAATCTGGTTGGGGATACAGAAAACTAAAATTATGATTGCAACACAGTATGTGCCACAATAAAGGGAATCACAAGTGGTATAAGGGAACAGTGGAAGGCACTGAAGGAAGCTTCGCAAAGGAGACCCTGCTCTGTGTCTTAAGGGCTGAATGTTTGTTGATATGTACAGAAAATAATTAAAATTAAAAGAAGAACTTCTTAGTGTGTTTTGTATTGTTGAACAATATCATTAAAATCTTTGCAACACTGCAGTTGATTGCTAATTGTGTAATAAACAAAATAGCTGATTAAATGCATAAGACCAGCAAAGTGACACAGAAATAACAGTTCTGTAGTGTAATTCATGTCTTCCATATGCACCAATGAGAAGAAATTTGACAGTGATGTGTTCATTAGTGGAAAGATCATTCTCAACCTAAGACACCATGAGACTTAATTTATTAACAATATCGATCTCCTGATATAATCTGCAAATGAAGGGAAATTTAGTTGATTGGCATCAAAGAGGAGAAATAATCATGACTACATTGACAATTGGAATGAAAACTCTATTTTGACCTAAAATTTAAGCCTATATGAGGAACTTTTCTAGAACCACTTAGCCCAAGAGAGTATTTACTCCAGATTCTGTGGTCTTCTCTCTCAATACATATACATATCTTTCTTTTCTTCATATTTACTGAATCATTGCAATCAATAAAGTACCAGATATTGCACTATCTGAAGCCTGGATCTGAGCTTACAATATCATTGATTTCTTTACTTTCCAATTTTCTCCACCTGAGATAGCATTTACTTTCTAACTAAATAATTTTCTTCAGTATACAGTGTACATATTTTTAGAAGTACTAAAGGTTCCTTTTTTAATTTTTAATTAATAGACTATCCTTTAGCACGTTTAGGTTTCCAGTACAATTGAGTGGATAGTATATCACCCTCCTCCTCAAGGTTTTTCTATTATAAAGATCTTGCATTAGTGTGGTAAAACCCGTATAGTATATAGCCCTAATGTAAACTATAAAATTTTTTTAATAATACTGTATTGATATTGGCTCATCAATTCTAACAGATGTACCACACTAATAAAAGTTCCTTTTAATAGTTCCTTTAATAAGTTCCTACTTATTATTAAATTATAATAAGTAACATTTGGAGAGCATTAACTTGTTATAGGACTTCTACTTGTATTAATTTTTAATCCATACAACCCTATTACATAGGTACTCTTATTATCCCCATTCTAAAAGTAAGAGCCTGAGCTACAGAGTAACTAAATAACTTTCCAAGGTCATACCACATTTCAAAAAGAAATTGGATATCATGCCCACTGTCTTTCAGAACATGAAGTTTACTGAAGGGATGTAGAGGAAACTTGTCCTTTTTAAGGTGTTAAACAATAATCTTGTTTTTAAAAATAGATATGGATAATACATCAAGAAAAATGTTAAACAGTATTCTGAAAAGATAGACAATTCATATCCCATTGGCAATAATTTCTTCTGAATTTATCTTATTATCACAATTTAATTTTAAGAATTTTAATTTTTAATGTTGTATAGTCTCAAATACGTTTGCCTTTTGCATCTGAATTATAAGGACTAGCCTGTAACTTATCTAACTTTGTAGCTAAGCATACCCTAGCTTTGAAGCATTTTACCTTTGTATTTAGGTTTTCAATTATTATGATCTTAATTCCATCTTTTAGTTTCTTTACTGGCAATAAATACTGTCCTATTTTTCAAGTCAAGTACTTTTCTAAAGAAGTGTACAAATTTACCTGCAAAAACTCCTGTGTGTTATAAGGACTGTGGTAATAACATGCCATGATATTATAAGTGATATTCTCCATTTCATAATAAAATTTCCACTGTATTCATGTCTATACTAGCAAAACAAAATATAGATATAAACTAGTTCTAAAATTCAAAAGGGGGACAAATAGCGTGTAAGAGCTAGAAAGACCTAAATGTAATACTTGAACTAAAATGCACATTTCGCTTTAAATATCTGGAAAATACATTCAAATCTTTGTTTTCTTTGCTGGTGTACACCTACCCATATCTTTAGGAGACCTTTACATTATTTTTTCATTAAACACTAATAATAATATTCTCATTATTTATGTTTATTTTTCAGATGTTTAAGACATAAAAGATAGAAATGTAAAGCCTCCATTTTAGGAGTATGGAAGATAAAACTAGCTAACTCCTCATTAACTAAGAAGTTTGTTTTACACTGTTATATTTTAATAACAGGACACCTGTTTGTTTACAGAAAAAATGTTCCATTATCAGCTAGGCATCAAGCAACCAGTATAGAATTTAAAACCTGGAAGAATTTCCACCAAAAAACTGAAGCCAAATAAAATGTTGGCTTATTTTTCCCTCTAATTTTAGTACTGAAGTATATTATATGCCCCTCTCAACATCTTCTACATGAGAGCAAAGGCACACATTTCTACTAATGTTTTCCAGAAATGCAAACTAAGACATGTTACTTGGCAGCTTCCTGGAAAGATGAAAGAGACTTTGCAGCCCAAGCTGTGCGCCTGGCCAGATTCCAGGTGAGAGGTTTCTTCCTGAGATGAGGCTGAATCAGCTAAGAATAGCCTAAAAGCAGTAAAAGTGAATGGCAATTAAGCAAAATGTAGAAAAACGACAGAAGATTAAGGGACCACAAAATATTTGATCTCTAATTTTATACCAAAGGCCTGCTAATTATGAAAATCTGACCCTTTAATTGTGTTTGTTGTATTTATGTTCAGAAATAGTCTAAAGGAATGAGAAATGTGTGTTACATAGTGAAACTCAATAAGCAATACATTTCTTTAAAATCCATTTCTTTCAAAATGCAGCAATATTCATTCCAAGAAGCAAAACCAGTTTACAAGAATAGGCCTGTGACGCCAGCAAAGAGCTTGTCTTCATTTGCTAAAATAGCTGTTAAAAAAATCATTAACATGTGTATTAGTCAAAGTTGTCTAGAGAAACATAACCAGTAAGATATATATGTAGAAAGAAATTTATTATAAGGAATTGGCTCGCATGATTGTGGAAACTGACAAGTCTCAAGATCTGCACTCATCAAGCTGGAGACCCATAAGAGCCAATGATGTATTTCCAGTCCAGGTCCAACACCCTGAGAACCAGGAGAGCAGATGGTACAGCTCCAGTCTGAAGGCCCACAAGCTTGACACCTAGGAATTGCTCATGTTTCCATTTGAATACAAAGACAGGAGAAATCTAAGGTACCAGCTCAAGGCAGTCAGGAAGGAGGAAATTTTCTCTGACTTGCAGGAAGGTCAGCCTTTTTGTTCTATTCAGGCCTTCAGTGGATTGAGTGAGTTCCTCCCACATGACAGGGGGCAACCTGCTTTACTCAGTCTACCAATTCAAATGTTACTCTCATCCAGAAACATGCTCACAGACCCACCCAGAATAATGTCTGACCAAATGTCACTCAAAGATGTATTTTTCTAAATATTTTGAACAGCTTGTTTAAAATATGCCAAAAAATTCATGTTCAGTTTACAAATCTGTAATTGTTAGGGTTTGGGCAACATGACTATCCAATAACAAATAAAAGAAAAAGATATAAATTTGGATTTGAATAAGAAGGCAGTCCAACACCCAAAGAAATAATGTACAGAAGTTAATAACAGTCCCTCGATGTCCATCCTTTGCTTCACTCTCAGAGTATTAAGAATCTACTGTTTACCTCAGCATTTGACTGTGCGGAATAAAGACAAAATTACTCCTCATCACTTACAGCAATAGGAGACCTTTGACAAAGGTCTGCCATGGAGATACAAGAGGAAGTAGACTGTGTAATTTCTGGATTACATCCTTAACAGGAAATGCTTGTTCTTTTTCCATCCACCACTTGAAACACAATCATGGTAGTAAACCATATTGGACAGTGCAGATAATGGCAGCATCCTAGCAGACCATGAAGATGGAAGGCACATGGCTCTCAAAGATTGACTGGTGCAGAGAAACCATATTAGCTGTGAGACAGACACCTCCTTACACATTATTACCTGTTTGAGAAAATGAACTTCTCTCAGTTTAACCACTGTTTTTGAGTTTCTTTTATGTTTAGTTGAACTTATATTTTAACCAGAACAATAATTTTACTTTTGCCTTATTTTCTTAACTAGTCAAGAGTTTAATCAGTGTCATGTGTACTTATGGGAATATCATGTGTATGAATTTCATCAGTTCTGGATGTTGCAATGGAAAACAAAACACCATTGAAAGCACCTAGGTATTCTTCTATTGTTTTCTCACATTAGTGAAGTCAAATCATTTTGGGAGTTTTTTTTCATTCTTTCTAATTATTATGTATTGCTGTAGAATATGAACACAAAATAATTTAGCAATCTCACTAAGTCTTACCTTCTTTAAGCAGTTAGTCATTCCCTTTTTTGTTACTATTATTGCTACTATTAACACATAAAGTTATTATTAAATTTAAAATGTTACAACAATGTACTTTCAACTGTTATCATCATCATTTAACAGACTTTCTTTTAAACTGAGACCAAAAGATGCTAAATAATGTGTAAGCTTATTCATTAGAAAGTTTCAAATGCAGTTAAGACACAGACTCTTAGATCCTCACTCCTGAATCCTGGGTTTTTCTTGTTCCAAACAACTCCTTTAAAGACTCCTTTTAAAATGTTTAAGCAATTTTTATAAGCCTTAAGTCTTAGGAATTATCTCCCTATTACCAGTCATTGATGGCTATGCCTTTTATATTTATTGAATAGGATTTTTACTTTGTTTATCAGGATGCTCACTACTCATGTATATCCTATATAGTTAAATGATTTAAATGTTTTCTGTTATTGACTTCTTATCCCTAGAATTTTCTAAGATTAAAATTAATGAAAGATATCACAAAGGAAATTCTATATATATAATTATCTACATTGAAAGTATACATTTTTTTATTAGCAATATGTAAAAGACAAGCAAAAAGTAATAAAGAAAAAATTCAATATTTGCATTTGAAATGTTTGCATTAAAATGTCAGGAAATCTAATGATACTCATAATAGATAGATAGCTCATATAAATCAATTTTAAAAAACAAAGACCCAGAGGATAAGTGGGCAAAAGAATGAACAGATGTCTTTAAAACAGGACATCAGCTTGTGAAAAAAATATTTACTCAACATAGTAGGAACTTCTGGTTCCTGCCCATATGGCAACTTAACATGGGGCTTCTGGCTTCCTCTGTAAAATTAAACCTGGAATAACTATAGAAGTGGGAAGGAAAATATATCACAGAAACAAATTTTCCATTGGGATGCTAAAGCTGATTTAAATGACATGTTGAGGGAAGGCCTTTGCCTGAAGCTTGGGACAGAGAACAGCTAGAGTAGCAGTGAGAGGATCTGTTAGAGTAAAGCTTTGTAAATACTCCTCTGGCCTCCCCTCTGTGGGTGGGACAATCATTTCCTAGGCCTTCACCATAAAAACCAGTGCCAACCATTCATATTGCCAGTGCAGATGTTCCAAGGCATTATCAGGAGACTGCCAAAGCCCTGCTGAGATGTGTGGTCTATATAAACAAGTGCCCATGAAACAGCTGCCCCCAGACATTCATGTTTACCCACCCTGCAATCCAATCACCCAGAACTAGTGAGTTACAACCTAGAGAAACAGAGTCCTAATGCTGTTTCTCTCTAACCCTTTACAGGAGGCAGGACAGAGATGATATATGCAGTGCCTTGGAGGGAAATGAGGGTAATCAAGACTGTGTTTGTCTCCTCCACCCTTCTTAAATTAAACAGATTAGCAGGCTGGGTGCTGTGGCTCACGCCTGTACTCCCAGCACTTTGAGAGGCCAAGGTGAGCAGATCACGAGGTCAAGAGACGGAGGCCATCCCAGCCAACATGGTGAAACCCCGTCTCTACTAAAAATACAAAAAATTAGCCAGCCATGGTGGTGCGCACCTATAGTCCCAGCTACTCAGGAGGCTGAGGCAGGGGAATTGCTTGAACCTGGAAGGCTGAGGTTTCAGTGAGCCATGGGTGGGCCACTGCACTCTGGCCTGGTGACAGAGCAAGACTCTGTCTCATAAACAAACAAACAAACAAACAAAAACAGATTAGCAAACACTGGAAGTTGACCTTCAACCTGCCCTCATCTCACATTACTAAACAAAGGAGCTCCTGTGTGAAGTGATAATGAGTTCACAGGTCAAAATAAGATGTATAAGTATCTCCATGAGAATTCTTAAAACAACGGGATAAAATATGTTTTCTTAGTGCATTCGGGTTGCTACAACAAAATATTATAGATTGGGTGGCTTATAAACAACAGGAATGTATTTATCATAGTTCTGGAGTCTGGAAAGTTCAAGATCAAGGTACCAGCAGATTCAGTGTCCAATGAGGGCCAACTTCCTCATAGACAGCCTTCTTCCCACTCTCATCTCACCAGGTGGAACGGATGAGGCATATTTTTTAGGCCTCTTTTATAAGGGCACCAATCTCATTCATGATTACTTCACCCCCATGACCTAATCATCTCCCAAAGGCCACACCTACCAATGCCATCACCTTGAGAGTGAGGATTTCAACATATGAATTTGGGAGGGACATAAACATTTAGACACTCACTCACACTCAGAATTCAAAATAAACATTTACAAAGGTCTATGTGGGAATATGTACGAGGGTATCCTTCACACCATTTATTTATGATTGGTGGAAAATGGAAGGCACCCTGAAAATCTATCATAGGCAAAAAAACAATGGCCAAAATATGGCACAGCCTTGAGAATTTAGACCATAGCATATGCCAACTGAATTTATCTGAAAAATTAAATCTTAAAATAAGCCTTAAAATGTAATAGGGAGCTAAAGAAAAAGTCACCTAAATTTCAATAGAAGACTTCAGATTGAGAGACTCATAGGGTGATTGCTATGTTTTTAAAGCTAAGATCAAAGAGCAAGAAAACACAACAGATAAATAACTCTCAAATTGATTGTGATTGACCTGGAGAATAATTGGGAAAGTAATAATGATCTTTCAAAAAACCCCAATAGATAAAACATACAACAGAGATGAACAGGCAATTAAAAATGCACACATGTACACACAAAGCTAGTGAGCATTTTATAAGATCATTGATATTTCAAAAATGCAAATTAAATCACTGAGACAATACATGTTTCAGCATGGAAAATTAGAACACCAAGTGTTGATGAGAATAGGTGACATACAGATAGAAATCTTACGGCACTATTTAGTCAAATTATTACTTACACATGCTCAGAATTCCAAATAAATGTTTACAGAGGTCTATATGGGAATAGGTAGACAACATTTATTTATGATTGGTAGAAAATGGAAGGCACCCTGGAAATCCATCACAGGAAAAAAATGGCCAAAATATGGCACTCTATGGAGAATTTTGCAGTAGAGCAAAGGATTTGCTATACAAATAACATGGACAGATGTTATAGCAACATTTAGTGGGGAAAAGATGGGAAATAGAATGAGATACATAACAATATTATTAACACAAATGATAATAAATGTTCATAAAGTAATACACATTTTAGAAAACATTTGAGTCAGAAGCTATCCATGATACATAATAAAATGGTTACATTTGACAGTAAGAAAATGGGAGTGAAGTATGAAAATACATGGAAATAGATACATTGGTAGATAGAGATATATGATGAATGGATGGATTGATGGATATATAAAGACAGGTAACATAGATAGATGAATGTTGGGTAGATGGATGGATAAATAGCGGAGTCTTTCATGTATACATAATAAGAGTGTTTCATGATCCAAGACGTAAAATTAACTCACAGACTTGCTTTTGCATTTCAAAAGGAAAATGTTCACTTTCACTGATAAGAAAGGCAAAGTAAAATAAGATTTCATTTTCTTCTTCTGCTTTTTAATTTGTTAAGGATAATAGCAATTTGACAGGAGAATAGAACAACTTTACTTACAAATACTCCTGGTAAAAGCATAAATTGGTGTAACCTTTTTAAAAAGATGACAATATGAAACAGCAGCATTAGAAACGATTATGCCCTATGATATGGTAATTCATAAAATCTATCCTACAAATTATCAAAAATTAAGAAACCTTTAGACACAAAGATACTATTCCTGAAATATTTATATAATTGAAAGCTTTAGAGTAATCTAAATATATAATAAAGTTTTAAAGTTTGATATGATTTTCCCCTAAATGGTACGATGGCAGTAAGGAGAAATGGCTGCTTCTACTTCTAGATAAGAAATACAAAAGAATAGAAATATTTTTCTTTGTGTCAGAAAGCAAAACATACATCCAATATAAGTGGCATCATGTCAACGGGACACAGAAACCAACCTAAAGGGACTCCCACTGAACAAAGATGGGCAGTTGAATAATCAAAACACTCTAGTGTAAAAACTCATTCATTGATAATGAAATTAGAAAAGCAAAACACCTCTTTGGCCGCCATTAGAGATTGCTCGGGCACCAACTCATCATCATAAAAAGTCACAAATAAAGGGAAAGACTCAGACCTCACTCATCTGCACAAACTATCTTTGGGGGTGACTAAATTGTCAATAAGGGAAAGTTCTTTGGGGATAATAGATGTAGCAGGGAGATAAAAATTAGGAAATTAGCATTTTCAACCCCTAATGAAGTCATAGATCTAGTCAACATTCATCAATAGATGTTAAAATAATGAAAGAATGAGGGGGGCTGTATGGAGCTGACAACATCTGATCTATCTTAAGATCACTAAATGTAGGTAACCAGACAGTATGGGCCTTTTTGTGCAATATAAGAAGTAACCAGCACAAACTACGACATTCTTGACAAAAGGAAATGGAAATTGACCCTAACCCAGGCTCTAAATATAACTAAATGTGTACAGAAAATATAGGGGGGACAGGAAGAAATGTAACAAACTGTGAAGAATCAATTAGCCAAATTAAGAATGTGGGACACACTAGAGGACAAACAGGACAAATAACAAGGTTCCTTTTCAAGTAAATGACATAAGAAGTGGGGGCTGGGAGCTTGTTGAAAACTAACTGAGGTTTAACAACTATGGCAACCAAATGCAGCATTTGGCTTCTATTTAAACAAGCTAACTATAAAAAAAGATATTTACAAGGCTGGGCGCAGTGGCTCACGCCTATAATCCTAGCACTTTGGGAGGCCAAGGTGGGTGGATCACCTGAACCTGGGAGGCGGAGGTTGTAGTGAGCTGAGATCATGCCACTGCACTCCAACCTTAGTGACAGAGTCAAACTTTGTCTCAAAAAAATATATATATATATTTATGGAGACTATGGGGATATTTAAATATATACTAAGTATTGGATGAATTCAGAAATTAACTTTTTAAGATGTGCTAATGGCATTTCAGCTATACAAAAGAAAAAGTTTTATCAGGTGTACATTTGGAAGTATTTACAAGTAAAATGATTTCTGATATTTAACATATCCCAGATTTAAAAGAAAATACTTGACTTCTTAAGAATATACGTATGTATGTACATGTGTGTGTGTGTGTATATATATATATAACTGGGATCAATGAAACAAGACTGGTTAAATGTACCTAAATACAGAAATTTGTTGATGAATACATGGGAATTTGTTATATCATTTTCTCTATTTCTATACGTGTTTGATAATGTCCTTTAAATATAAAAAATAATAAAATTTAAAAGTGATGCATTGATAGTCTCATATGCTATCCAAAATCGCATTTTATCAACTTTCTAATAATATCATGAAATGTGTTTTTTTGGTATGGCAAAAAAAAAAAGTGGTGGGGGGCTCAGAAAACAAAATATTAGTATGTTCTCATGTGTATAACAAATTTACATTAGAATAAAAGGCTTAAAAATAAATCTGGAAAATATTCTTCCTTTAGATTAGTTGAATAATTTGTAATGTTTTACTTACTACATATGCAGGACAGTTCTTCAGGTAGGCTTGGGCTGACCCAGTTTTTCTCCCTTTCTTGCTTGTGGCTCTCAAGAATAACTGTAGTATGTGCTGGGAATGCAATATCCTCAGAGAGGGAGAAGCTGCCTGAAACAGCTCAAGCCTTGTTCCTACCCTTCCAACAACATCCTGAGTTGGAAAGGAACTGCTCAGGATAGCCTGGGCTCTGCTTCTCTCTTTCCTGGATGCAGGATGTCTGTCAAAGCTTTGCCCAATGAATCACATGGTTCCTGAGGTAGGTAACCCACAGCAGGCTCACTTTCGGGGTCCCTCAGCTGTGCTGCAAGTGGAGCATACACGCTCAAGGCTTCATCCACCATGGGCAGGTTTTTTGAGCACTGGGACACCAGCTCCCAATGGCTCCTATACTTCTTTTGTCCTTTGCCGCCTATCTGTAAGTAACAAGCCAGCTTCATGTAACTTGTTGCATACGAGTATGTTCAGTCTCAGCCAGCTCGAACAAGTTGGTAACCAGAGCACAGTGAACCTGTTCTACACTATACTTTTCTGTAGTTTCCAAATTTAGAAATTTCTTTTATCATCAAAAACATACTTTTAAGAATACATCCTTTCCTCTTTTTTATTTCTTTCTCATTTGGTTGGATGAAGATTGCCTAATCAGGATTTTATTTTTAGAATTTCCTATACTTTAAAGGTCATACACATTCATGTGTCACTTAAGGACAGAGATACTTTCTGAGAAATACATCTTTTGGCAATTTTGTCATTGTGTAAACATCAGAGAGTGTACACAAACATAGACGGTATAGCCTACTACACGCCTAAGCTTGATGGTATAACCTATTCCTGTACAGCAGGTTATGGTACTGAATACTATAGAAATTCATAACACAATGGTAAGTATTTGTGTATCTAAACATAACTGAATAGAAAAGATACAGTAAAGTACAGTATTGGAATCTTATGGAACCACCATTGTATATGTGTTCTGTCATTAACCAAAATGTCATTATGCAGACAGAGCATGACTGTACTTTTCAAACAATCCTCATCATGACAACGTATCTATGTTTCTCAAGATTTTCTAAAGTCTCAGCTTTAAGTCAAAACATCTTTACAAATCCTTTATTAAATGCACTGATCTTCAAAATTGACTACTCATTTCCTCCACAGACATCTACCACTTCGCATAGCAAGCAGTTTCCCACAGTAACTGACTGACTGAGCTGCAGCATCACAATGTCTACACACTAGTACCTGAGATACCAAAATTACAATAATTTGGTTTTGGTCAAAAGACATGGATGCAGCTGGAAACCATCATTCTCAGCAAACTATCACAAGAACAGAAAACCAAACACCACATGTTCTCACTCATAGGTGGGAACTGAACAATGAGATCACTTGGACTCGGGAAGGGGAACATCACACACTGGGGCCTATCATGGGGAGGGGAGAGGGGGGAGGGATTGCACTGGGAGTTATACCTGATGTAAATGACGAGTTGATGGGTGCTGACGAGTTGATGGTTGCAGCACAGCAACATGGCACAAGTATACATATGTAACAAATCTGCACGTTATGCACATGTACCCTAGAACTCAAAGTATAATAATAATAATAAAAAAGAATATAAACAGTATAACACCATTATACAAAGTCCTCCAACAACCAAAAAAAAAAAAAAAAAGTCGTCTACTGAGTCCCAGTCTACTGAGTCCCAGCTATATAATTAATATACACTAATGATTAAAATGTTATGTGAAAATTAGCAGGGCATGGTGGCTCACACCTGTAATCCCAGCACTTTGGGAGGTCAAGGCGGGTGGATAACTTGAGGTCAGGAGTTTGAGACCAGCCTGGCTGACATGGTGAAACCCCATCTCTACTAAAAGCACAAAGCCAGGTGTGGTGGCACATGCCTGTAATCCCAGCTACTGGAGAGTCTGAGGCATGAGAATTATTTGAATCCAGAAGACAGAGGTTGCAGTGTGCCAAGATCATGCCACTACACTCCAGGCTGGGTGATAGAGTAAGACTCCATCTCAAAAAAATAAAAAATAAAAATAAATAACATGTGATGTAAAAATAATAAACACGGTATCTGATACAAGTCTATTCCTAATCAACTCTTCTTCATCAATAAATTATGTAAATTTGAATTTAAAACACATCTCAGGAATGATTGTACCAATTTATTTATTCCTTCCTGCAAAGTTGAAATTGCTAAATAATGTATCCCAAGGTAAGACTCTCCTTAACTTGTGGTCTGTCTACTCTTTGAAGAATAGCAATAAAACCCATCTTTTTTTTTTCTTCCTGAACTAAAAATCCCACATGCTATGTCAAGTGTGGTGCCATGAATTCTCCTGAATGGAGTAAATCAGGAAATATTATGAGAAAGTCTTTTAGACTTCATCACCCTACTGTAAGGTACCATCATTTCTCACAGGCACAATTTAAAATAGTCTCCTAACCCATCATCTGGTATTTATTCTTGCCTAATCCACTCTCCAGGGTAAAGACACAGGGTCATATACATTCATTTGTCACTGAAGGACAGGGATATTTTTTGAGAAAAGTATGTCATGACAAGGAGTTTTTGAAAAGTACAATCATGCTCTGCACAATGACATTTTCGTTAATGACAGAACACACATACAATGGTGGTTCCATAAGATTATAATACTGTACTTCACTGTATCTTTTCTATTCAGTTATGTTTAGATACACAAATATTCACCATTGTGTTATGAATTTCTATAGTACTCAGTACCATAACCTGCTGTACAGGAATAGGTTATACCATCAAGCATAGGTGTGTAGTAGGCTATACCGTCTATGTTTGTGTACACTCTCTGATGTTTACACAATGACAAAATTGCCAAAGGATGTATTTCTCAAAAAGTATCTCTGTCCTTAAGTGACACATGAATGTGTATGACCTTTAAAGTATAGGAAATTCTAAAAATAAAATCCTGATTAGGCAATCTTCATCCAACCAAATGAGAAAAAAAGAGGAAAGGATGTATTCTTAAAAGTATTTTTTTATTATTATTATACTTTAAGTTCTAGGGTACATGTGCATAACGTGCAGGTTTGTTATATATGTATACTTCTGCCATGTTGGTGTGCTGCACCCATCAACTCATCATTTACATCTGATGATAGAAGAAATTTCTAAATAAAAAGTAACTCTTACCATGTAACCCTCCTTAAACTCCATTTGCATCCTCCTGCATTTAGGATAAAACCCAGTGTCCAAGTATGACCTATCAGGCCATGCTGGACCTGGGTCTGATTGCCTATTTCTCAGTCTGATTTCTTGTCCCTCTTGCTTTTGCACTGTATACTGTCTGATGGTTTTAGCTTTTCCCAAATGCCAAACGTCATTCCCTAGGTTTGGAAAACTATTCCCTATGCCTTCATCTCTAACAGTTCATCATCTGCCTAACTTACATTTCAGGTTTAAGATTAAATATAACTTCTTCAGAGGCTTCAGGAAAGTTCTCCACAGTCCTCCTTGTTTCTTGTTGTGTGGTCTCATAGCTGCATATTTCTCTTCATAAGTGGATTTTTAAATGATGCTTAAGTAAAGGGTGAATATATCTTCAGTTCTGTTCCCTCCTGCACACTATAAATGTAAATTCCTAAACTTGTTTAATTCTAGATCCCCAGTGTCCAGCACAGTTCCTAATGATGGTCAATCAAAATGCTTTTTCTATCCTTGCTTATTTTCCTCCAAAGTAAATTTCTTTGTGGATGAAATATGTAATCTTTGTGGCAGGAATAACTATGCAGGCACTCAAAGGTAAGTTTATTAGGGAGAGATCTCCGGCAAAGACATTAAGAGGGTAGATGTCACCTGGGAAGATATCATGTGCTATACCTTTTTCCCTACACTTAGATGCTGCTGAGTGAAATTTTGCAAACTCACACTTTCACAGTGTCTCCGCAGACTCATGCCTATGTGTATGTGTGTCCCCTTCTGCCCTCCTTTATCGTCAAAGGAAACCCTCAGCTAGCCAGAGAATTCTTCTCACACACAATCATTGTAATGACTCCATATCCAGTTCAGACATGTTTTGGAAACATTGTTGGAGAGTAGGTTGTAGTGTGTATGTGAAAATGTATAGCAGGAAATAATTTATATTAGTCAAAACATACATGTTATATCTGTAATATGAATTTACCATTCAAAACTGCCCAACACTAGAAATAAAGGCATTAGGTAAGATGTGAAGTGTAAGTTGATGACTATGATGAACATTTTATTTAATAGTAAGTTTTTAAAAAAGAGCTTTGGAGAGAAGGAGAGAGAGAGGTGCCCAGAATACTGAGAAAATAATAAGATGGGCCCTTAAGTCAGAGAGTGGAGAAAGAAACAGGATTCTTGATCTGGGATTGCTTTGAACAGCTGGGTCTAAAAATCCTATGCCCCTGGGTTTTGTTTCATATGTCAAATGATGCACTGTGCGGGGTATGAAACCCGTTAGCAAGCCAACACAAAAGGAAATCCCTTCGTGAGACATTTTTACCTTGAAAAATTGCCTCCTCACCTCTTAGAATTGTTCTATAATTTTTGTGGTTTCTCGATTCTTTGAGCCAAGGATTTAAGCATGCACACACATACACACACACACACAAACACGTATCTTGCCCTCTCTTCATCTCCATTTTAACTGTCTTTCTCTATGGAAAGAAGAATGAGAGTAGGGAATATTGCAGGGTTTAAGAATGTTTTAAAGAAGGCTTAATCTTAATTCTTAAGTAGTACAGGGTCAAAGTATCTTTTACACAAGGAATTGTTTGTTCTAATCGGGATAATGGACTTTGAAGCTCAAATCCAGCTCAGGGAGACATAGAACATCTTTAAGGCAAAAAAGATCACATAACCTTACATATAAGTAGGTAGCTTGATATAGTTTGGAATGTTTGGGTTTGTTCGCTTTTGCCTGCGGTTTAGTTTTGTTTGGTGTAACACTGTGTAATGTAGTTTGGTTTGTTTTTAATAAGAGAAGTTTTATACTTTATCTTGGGAATGGTCAATTAAGAAGTTAATATATTTGTGCACATTTAAGGTGAACACATCCTCTGTTCTGAATTGGGGCATGTTTGAAGGATACTACTACCATAGCGCTTATACTCAGAAATTGTTGATAAGGCAAAATAAGGCCAATGTGTGGTACCCAAGGATCTTTTAGAATAGAGAGTATTTAGATCCTAATGCCCACTCACTAAAACTTGAAACCAGGGAAGATTGTTAGAGTATATTAGATAACCCTGACCACAGTCTGGTAGCAGATTATGGTTATGAGAACCCTAAAATAATCAGCCCATTTCAGCTGGTGATATTAATTTCATATGGAGTTCAGAGGAAGAATTGTTTTCTGAAGAATGTATGTCCAATCCTGGAAGACCATCAGGGCCCAGCCTGCCTGGTGGAGCGATTGAGGACAATGAGGAACAATCGCTGGGCAAAAAGGGTAAACTACAGAGGTGGGGTCCTGGGAGGCCTAGTATACAGATGCTTTAGCAGCACTTAGCACTTGGTGGTGTTGAGGTAGGAGTCGAGGAGTGAATTTCAAGTTTCCCCCATGGAAGAAGAAGCACATTTGCCTGCAGAATTGAGCCCCGGCTCCAGTGAAGAAGTGACCTTAGGACTGTACAGACTAAGTGTATGATTTGTCTGTTCTCACACTGCTTTGAAGAAATACCCAAGACTGAACAATTTTTAAAGAAAAGAGATTTAATTGACTCACAGTTCTGCATGGCTAGGGAGGCCTCAGGAAACTTACAATCATGGTAGAAGGCACCTCTTCACAGGGTGGCAGGAGAGAGAATGAGTGCCAAGCCAAGGGGGAAGCCCCTTATAAAACCATCAAATCTTATGAGAACTCACTCACTGTCATGAGAACAGTATGGGGGAACCCCCTCATGATTCAATAATCTCCACCTGCTCCTGCCCTTGACACGAGGGGATTGTAACAATTCAAGGTGAGATCTGGGTGGGGACACAAAGCCAAATCATATCACTAAGCATCAACAGTGACACCAGGATTGATTTCCTAGGTGCTTAGATAGTTTGACAAAGGAGAGTGTGCTCATGATGGAAATGCTGGGCCTCCTGGTCAGTATGAAGGTGGAGTTCAAAGAAACTATTTATAACTATAAAAGAAATAACTGAATTTGTACTATAACATTGAGAAGTAAACCATGTTTTTCATAAATATAATCTAGACTATTAAGGAGTCTTCAAGATTATTCCTGGGACATTACTGAGCCTCTCTTTCATGGTAAAAATGGCTTTGAAAACTATTGGGACATGAACTCTATATGTAATAGCATAATTTATGGGATGATACATGATATGGTTTGGATTTGTATCCCTGCCCAAATTTCACGTCAAATTGTAATCCACAGAGTTGGAGAAGGGGCCTGGCAGGAGGAGATGGTATCATGAGGGTGAATTTCCCTCTTGCTGTTCTTGTGATAGTGAGTGAGTTCTCATGAGACCTGGTTGTTTAAAAGTGTGTAGCACCTCCCCCAATCTCTCTTCCTCCTCCTGCCATGTAAGAAGTGCCTTGCTTCCCCTTCACCTTCTGCCATGACTGTATGTTTCCTGAGGCTTCCCCAGCCATGCTTCCTGTGCAGCCCACAGAACTGTGAGTCAATTAAACCTCTTTTCTTTATAAATTCCCCAGACCCAGGTAGTTCGTTATAGCAATGTGAGAACAGACTAATACAACATACCAGTGAATTCAAATGAGTTGGTATTGGTAAAGACTTGGCATTCACCAGACACACAGTAAGTCCTGTAAAAGTATTTGCTATTAGATGCTACATTTATTTTCTCATACCATCATGGGTTGAAAACTGTCCACAATGCTCAATTAAGTCACTGATGTGTTTTAAAATAGAAAAACATAAAACAAAATAGAGTCATAGAAATCCATCAGTTGTGCTCTGCTTTGCATGTACTGGAGCATATCTTTATCATTAACATGGCTGGAATTGAGTGTGCCATGTAATCTGATAAATCAGTACCACTCAATAAAGTTCCATTCCATTATTTCTTAACAGGCACTGAAATAAACACAAAATATTTCCAAATGATTACCTAGGCTACTTATGTTTTTTAAATACACTAAAAATGTGTATGAGGAGTGAGAAACTAGTTCCTTCCAAATTTTAATTAACTTACACCAGAAAAGTAAAATAATCTCTGGACTATTGTACATTATGACCTTTCTATGAGTATCCTAAATGGATGTAATAACTCTGGTACTAGATGAAAGGTTTCATCATTTGTTGAAGTCCTAAAATGCTATACACAGATTTCGTGTTTAAGTATATTTCCATTCACAGAAGATAACTATTTTTTAACATTTTCTGAATGCCTGATAATCCATGGTTCTAAATAAGGACTGGTCAAGTTATTTTTTTTAATGTGACTTCAGTCTAAGAAAATTAAATATTCCTGGGATATTAAAAATTCCTATAGCTACACACACAGGAAGAAATGTTCAGTAATCAATTTAAAATATTTCCATTTTCATTAATTTTTTTATTATCATAGGTTGTATTCTATATGAATTTGTGAAGATGTTTCTACAAGTTAACTCCACACTATGTTAAATGGATGATACTGAAATGATTGATAAAATATATGTGAGGATAAAGACAATTTTCCATTAACATAAATTTATCTTCCTCCACAAAAAATATGAATTCCTATCAAGGAGAATAATGTCACCACAATACAAAACATAACTGTTACTTTTCTATAAACTGAGGTGCAGTAGGTGCTCCCTTTC
The DNA here is from genome assembly GCF_000951045.1 of Mandrillus leucophaeus. Classification (NCBI taxonomy): domain Eukaryota; kingdom Metazoa; phylum Chordata; class Mammalia; order Primates; family Cercopithecidae; genus Mandrillus; species Mandrillus leucophaeus. The sequence continues at coordinate 3,258,791 of NW_012105365.1, forward strand.
CTGCATAAACTTCTATAGAGTTCCTTAAAGGGTTTCTTGCCTCTATTTATGTTTCTTTTCAAACCTCATGGCAACACAGGTGAAATTTCTAAAATGATAATCTGATAATGTCTCTTCCCTGCTTCTAATACTTCACTGGATTCCAATGCCCTAGAGAACAAATTCCAAATTTTTTAGCATCACAGGAAAAGCCCATCATGATATAGATGGATGGACTAACTTTCCAATCTTATCTCCTGCTATGCCTTTCTCACACTTTACGCTCCAGCAATTCTGAACAGCTTACAGCATCTCAAGCACACCATACTGTTTACATGTCAATGCCATTGGGCATCTCCCGTTATTTGTACATGATGTTGCCTGTACTGGAATGCCCACCTTCTCCTGCTCCTGCCTCAAACTACCTACATTTCTTTCAAGTGGAGCCTGTGTCTGATTTATATGTATCCCAGGACCTAGCACAGGGACACACAGATGGTGCTCCATCAATATCTGCTTGATTGACTAGATTCAAGGGGACCTTCAAAGTATTTTCTTGCTTTTGTTCCTTTCAAAGTTAAAATATAAACCCTGAGATCTCTGCAGGCCCTGTTGTTCTGTATGAAAAGGGCTTTATCAATACTGAGGCATTTAAGAAAGAAGCTCTTTCTGAAAATACTAAACCATCTTCATTTATTTGAATTTCCAGAAACCCGCAGTAGTAAGCAAACCTAACAGCAGTGCTTAAGCAAATGCACAACCTATTTCCATTTCTGAACTTTCATAATTTCTAAGGGCAGATGCAAGAAGAAAAAGAAAAATGCCTCTTCAGATAAAGGTTGTGAGCATGCTTTAAATCACTTAGAAACTCTGCTCTATGGGGCAAAAAAACCATATTGAAACAAAATATTTTTACCAAAAATGGAAATTCTAAGACATTATACCCTCCCAAATGACAATATAATGGTAAATTATGACCCACCAATCTCAGAGGAGCAACATTATGTCTGAAGAAATACAGATCAAATCGATGCTAAGTAGTGAGCCTTTTTCATGGAAAATTAACAAGGTAATCACCCAGGCTCCTGGGAGCTGGATCATTTGCTCTGTGATGGAGTACCAGTCCTGAAGAACAGCATTGCATAATCTTTGACTGTCCCAGGGCCACCACAAGTTGATTTATCATGAAGTAAAAAGTAATGATGGTGCCAGGTACAGTGGCTCACGCCTGTGGTCCCAGCACTTTTGGAGGCCGAAGCAGAAGAGTTGCTTGAGGTCAGGAGTTCAAGACCAGTTTGGACAATGTAGTAAGACCCTGTCTTTACAAAAAATAAATATAAACTAGCCTGGTGCAGTAGTACACACCTGTAGCCTCAGCAACTCTGGAGGCTGAGGTGGGAGGATCACTTGAGCCCAAGAGGTTAAGCCTGCAGTGAGTTAAGATTGCACCATTGTACTCCAGCCTGGGCAATAGAGTGAGACCCTGTCTCCCCACCCCCCAAAAATAGTAATGATGGGGTCATCAATAATCATAAAGTATGTGTTTTTTGACCTCTCTCTACATATATATACTCTGAAGATTGCAGGAATCCTTGTATGCAAGTGATATAAAATCTAATCCTTGCCTTCAATGAGTTTATAGTCTGGAAAGGGAAATGAGGCTTAAGCAGAGAAAGCATAAATGACACAAAAATGATGCGATTTTCAAACAAACGCAAGGCAAAAAAAAAGATTGTTTCTGACTTATTCATGTAACTAATATTGATTGAATTTGATTAAATACCTAACACTTTACCTCAAAGTGATACAGATAATAGAAACAATGAGAATGCAAAGAAAGGCAATCTGTACAGGCCAGACTGTTGTCAGAAAATGTCAAGGAAAGACTTGTCCTAAATATTCAGATGTCAATAATCTATAGATTTGTGGAGAAGAGGAGGAATGGCCCAGAGGTGGGAAAACAGGTGTGAATCAAAACATATTATAAAGTTACATTTCTCATTTTTATTCAAATTCCAAAATGACTTGTGGTTTGATGTGTTTTAAGCCCTGGCTTTGGGCCTATATGTACAACAGCACTCTCCTTGCCTCCATGCTTAAGACTAATTCCTTGAGATTACTGTCTTCTTTCTGTGATTCTACTCACTCTCCTGACTCTTAAACAAGTAACAGGAAAGGGATGGATGAAACCTGTCCTGAATAAGAGAAAATACAGGCTATAAAATGGTTTGTCCTCAGAGCATGTGAAGATGGAGGGACAAACAAAGAATCTGGTTTGAATGTTTACTTGCTGAAAAGTTTTAAATTCCCCATAGCCAGTTGGCTCATATAATAAACATATTCAACACTTCAATAAATAGCATATATTTCTACTTGCTTCTTAGTGACTGCTTTCATTGGACTTACTCAAAGCTCTTCAAAGACCCTGAGCTGGAGTTTTTCACAGTTCTAAGTCACTGCCTGGAGGTAATTTGAGCAGTTAAAGAGGTGCATTAATTCTTTCTGGCCACAAGTGGCCCATTTACTGAATATATAGTGAAAAATGAAGAGGGAAACAGTATTCCCCTGAGCTCCAGAGATGGGTGCGAGCCTTTCCCTAGGCTTGTCTGGAGCATCGTGCTCTCTGCAACATGATAACTAGCACAGAGGGAGTAGAATTTTGATTTTAATTTTACTGAACCCAAGCAGAATGTTCATCAATGACACTCCTATTATGAATTGAATTATTTCTTCACAATGTAAATATTATATAAAAGGAAGTTCCAGCTATGGCTATAACTTTAGCCACCAATCAAAAATAACAAAAAATGGTAAATCAACACGACTCCATTGATAAATTGTACCCAAAGTTTAGAGATAACAGTTTTTCTACTAATTGTTTTGTTCCTACCCTTCCATTTTATTTCTCCTTACTTAGATATGAGGCAGCTCACAAAGATGATTACTTACTCCAGAGATATCCTACAGATATTTCCAGTGTTTGAGCCTTACTCAATTCTGATCTTGAAGGCACCTTGGGGGTATCATTTAACTTTGATAAAACAAATCCAGGCAGGTATCCACTGAGACAATAAAAAAAAGTAAGATTCTTTCCTCCAGCTGGATTTGTGCATAACTCCTGCTAAAGTCAGGGCAGATTTGCATCATGAGGAAGAGAAGCAAGTCCTTCAACCAGCTTCTGGGGCAGAAGAAGCATTAAAGTTGTAGTTCATTTTAGCCCTCTACTCTTGTCACGTCTGTTTTACAATCCCTATTAGGAAAGAATTGTTAAGAATTGTTTCAGCTATATGGTCCAAATATTTATAAGCATTAATGAAACTGCTTAACTAGGAACAATAAGGAAAGAATGTGAGGGAAATGACGATTTTGCGTCTACGTTTTGCAGTTTGCAATTCCATAAGATTTGATTATCAAAAATCATTTTAAGCTTTTTAGAATTAAGTTGTCCCATTTTTGGAAAATGTAATCTTATCAAAATAATTAGTGACAAGAGTCGTTATTTTCTATAAAGGTGTTTAAATGCATCTGCAAATTTTAGGCTTATTGAGTGTATCAGTTCAGGTGAAATGAAGAAAACATTATTCAATCCAAGTATGTCAATAAAGGAAACAATATGGGTAACTATTTAAAGACCTGTTGGAAGAACTGAATACAAATAAGGTTAAAGCAAACAGAAAATAAACACAGCAGGATGTTGCCACCATTTTTAGGGCAGGTGAACAAATGGAGCAGATGATGTTATCAAAGGCAAAGAATAGAGGTTCCACATATGAGCTGGAACCAGGGATTAGGGACTATGGTGACAGGGGCTTTATGACTGAATCTAGAACCACAAAGGAGATATAGCCACTGTCTTAAACACCACTGGAAGCACCATCAGCTTCTCCCCAGCTTCTGCTTGCCAGTATTCTGGCAGTGTCTCCCATTGGCCAAACTATATAGTAAGCCAGTGGGAAAGGAGCCTGGGAAATCTCAGGGATGGGGAGGAAAGGGGGACTAGATCTGAAAGTAAAGGGGCAAATGTCTACACAGCTTATCATGTTTGCTCTTCAGCATCAATCTCTATGATCTACTATATTTAAGTCTCATACAGCAAAAACTGCTTGTATCTGCCTAACACGATGGAACCATCCCTCATACAAACTAAGCCAGATACCCTCACCCTCACCTTCAAACAGGGAGAAGATGCCCCATTAATGTTAATTTCTCACCTAGCTCAGTCAAAATCCTACCAGAGTATTCTGTAACCTAAAAACTAAATTGTAGGCTGGGTGCAGTGGCTCACACTTATAACCCCACCATTTTGGGAGGCCGGGGTGGGCAGATCACTTGAGGTCAGGAGTTTGGGACCAGCCTGGCCAACCTGATGAAACCCTGTCTCTACTTAAAAAAATAAATAAATAAAAATTAAAAAAAAAAAACAAACAAAATTAAAGATAACAATCCTTTTGTGAAATAGTAGTAGAAGAAGGGATGGAGGAAAGAAAAATGAATGGTTAACATTATTAACATTCTTCAGCCAACGACCATCAGGTGAATAAGATGAACAAGTCAGGCTTGTACTGTTGCAGAAGAGGAGGACACATACCACAGAGAATGCTTATCTGGGCATCTCAGTAAGAGGGTGTTAGAAAGAACCTATTCTAGGAGAGGGTCTGGGCTTCAGTTGGGTGATTTGGACAGGACATGACAAAACAGGAATTCATGAGAAATGAAATCCTGTCAGAAAGCAGGGGTAATTCTAAGACTGAGTATTTTAGTAAATCTTGTCTATACAGAGAGCAGAGTAGAATGAGGACAAATCTGTAATTAAAGCAGCAGTCACTCATACTGTCTGGGAGAGGGAGATACTCAGTAGTTTGTGGCTTACTCAGTTACCCTGCTTTTGTCCCACTTTAACATGGCCTCAGAGTGACCTTGTCTGATGGTGATGTTTCATGAGTTCATTCATGTCCAGCAGGAGAATAACATGGCCCAGCGGTGAGTATTAAACCAGTTACCAGACGTCAGGGGTTGCTTTTATTCTTTCTCAATATATACAAACTTTATATTCATAATATATACCTAAAATAACATATCTTTTCTGCTCTACCTTCTAGTAACTGATTATGATGACAGTTACCACTTAAACACATTATTTTCCCACCTTCCATTTCATATCTGTAGCCAGCACCTTGACAGTAGAGATTCTCTACCTGGTGGAGTGATATACATTCTTCTTTAAAGAGGCCAAGCCTCCACTAGTCCAGCCTTTATTGGATTGTTCCAGTCTCTCATTGACATTTGCTGTTCCATATAGAAGTACTAAGTGAATCCTCTGGGTCCCAGACGTCTTCAGATGCAAGAGCAATCCAACTTTTCCTTGTCAACTGGAATCAGTTTTCCCAGCCAGTTTAGCAACCTCATATCTGTCAGTTCAGTGGAATAAGAAGCCCAAAAGAGCCAGGTGGTAATCTCAATTCCAATTCAATCCAATAATTTATCTTTATGCCACTCTACATCCTCACCCCAAAGGAAGCATTCTTCTCTAATAACAAAGACATTTCAAATATCTGCAACAAAGTGTGTGGGAATTAGGGCAAAAAGTCACCAGGGAGAGAAGTTGTGGGAAAGGGAAAGGTCATCAAATATAATAGGGGAACTGCTCCTACTACTACCTCTACCCCTTGGATTTAGGTATGGGGGAAAAATAACTATATACTTGCTGCTTATTCAAAGCATATATAGTATGCTGTAATACAGCATCGCCAACTTATTGTCCTCAAGTGTGAATAATATTGAGTTTTTAGCAGGCCATTCCACACGCCTATGAGGCCAACTTTTTCTGGGTGATAAGGTATATGTATGACTAGTAGATTCTGTGGCCTATGGGCTCATTTCTACTGTGAAATGATTTCCTTTGTCAGAAATACTATTGTGTGAGGTAACTTTATGTTGAATGAAGTCATTCCAGGAGTCCATCGATTGTACATTGTCAGAAACATTTTTCAGAGGGAAGCTGGGTGAAGGGTATGCAGAACTCTGGATTCTTTTTGCAGATTTTTGTAAGTTTAAAATTATTTCAAAATTAAGTTTAAAAAAGGGAGAAGTCATACAGGATAAAAGAATTTGCTTCTGATGACAAGAAGATTCAAGAAGAAAGTTAGGATGTAATGTTTAACACAGACAGTGAGAAACTTATTAATCAAAATCATATATCTTCTTTATGTTCAAAATAAGTGATTATTAAACATACTGATGCATCATAGCATTTTAACTTACTTGAAATTGGCTTGAGTGAGAGTTGTTGGTCTTTTTCTTCATCAGGCCTATTCAAAATATGTTTTAATTTTTTTCTTCCATTTCCATGACAACAAAGTATTTTCACCTTTTCTGTAGATGTTGTTCCATCTTTAGGTTTTTCTTAAATGTTTGAGGTTTTTAGGGGAGAAATGGGTGTATTTTCCAAAAAGAGTTTAAAATGTAAATACCAAAACAAATACACTTATTATTAATAAATAGTAATGTTTGAACTCTTCAGTTTTGGAATTTCAACTAACGGCTTGTCTGGTTGTTCTCTGGTTTGGTGGCCTGCCCTATTGCTTCAGCTTGCAACTTGAATCTGTTTAACCTATTGAGAAAGTGTTTAGTAGATAAATCAGTGGGTGGTGCCTATGATAAGGGTTGTGTTTTTATTTCCATACACAAACACCATCTCTTTGGCAGGAGGAGGAACAATTTTTATTGTTCACTTATAAAACAAATTGTCCTTGGATATCTGAGCTAACTGATGTACCAAACTTCTGATTTATTGGTAGTTGGAACAGCCAGGCAACTGACCTACTCCTTAATCTGACATTAGCAGAGGTAAGAATATAATTGTGAGACTCAAACAGTCATGTCCTCAACATCACTTTTCCCTTAAAAAAAAAAGCCACACTCAACTTATGTTACTTGGGGTTTCTTGGTATTAAACTCTTAAATAACAGAAGGACAAATGGTGTGAGATGAGGAAAGTAGGAGGGGAAAGAAAAGATGATTGAACGATGGTGAGCCTGCCAAGCAGTGCTAAATGCATTGGGAGTTTACACTTGAACTTGAGGCCCTGATGAACAAGAAAAGGGCACCAGGTAGGAAACTGGTTTCAACAAATTGGCATTTTCAAAAGTTATCTGAATTACAAACTTCTTTTTCAATGTGCAAATATGCCTGAGAAAGTGGAGTCTGTCATTCACAACTTGCTGAGAGTTATTCTGATCAGCTAATCAGAGGGCAGCTGGAGAGGACTATGTTTTGAAGAGGTGGAGGTGGACAGTGCCTAGAATAGATTTTGTCTAGAGCTCTGCTGCCTGCTGTGTCACTCCTAAAAATTGTCCCGTCACCTTCAGCAAATGTCCTAAGTTGCATATATCTTAGTGTTTAAGGCCAGTATGCACAATTTTGCCCCAGGATACGGTCCTAAAACAACTATCTAGGCTCCATTTTTAATTAATTGATTGTGAGGTTAGAATAATTGGAAGGTGATTCAGTAAAAAATTCTCATGAGTGAGAGACTCTTTACATATAACACGGCCCAAAACAATACCTAATCTAACCTGCTCACACCACCTCTCTGAAAGAGTAAACCTTTCCCTGATCAAAAGTTACTAAATACACTACTGGCAAGAGAGAAAGAGCATTGTACTTTTAAAAACAAAATTAAAAAAAAAAAAAAGCTAAGGCTTCTCTGTTACTTAAATTGTCTTTTCCATCATTACTCTGCTAAACATAAGAATGTGTAACTTACGTTTTTAAATATTCCTTATTTACTTCCTATACATCATTTCCTGAAAAAAAAAAAAAGTCTCTGTGATGTCTTTATATGCTGCTCCAGTTTTGAATTGATGATTTGTGCATCCAGATTATGCTCAGCAGAGCATGAATCATATAGATCCCATTATGTGATTATGCAAATGCACACTAAATATATAATTACAAGCATATATGGGCAGTGAAATTTAATTAATTATTATGACTTAGCTTACTTTCTGAGTGTAGTTTTATTAACTAACAGTCCACAGATGTGTTTCCTCTCTTGATTCATTTACATTTTAATACCATGTAGAAATGATAAATTATTGTAACAGCAGATGATAAAAACAGATAGAATAAACATAATTGAACCCAACTTGATTTACGTAGGTTTAAATTGAACAGTTTGTGCATTTAAGCCACTTTTAAATGCTTTATCCTTGTATTGTGGATATTTAGAAAGAACTTCACACATACACACACACACACACACACATACACACACACACACAGACATTCAAACCAGCCAAGGGCATTTAGAAGTGCATATTTAAAGATTATTAAATAGCTCTGCAAATTGGTGAGTGATCAGTCATTATATTTTTTAAAGTGATCAAAAAAGTCGACATAGTAACCTGGATATTATAAAAATTATCAGAAAACACTAATGCTAAGTGAAGTGAATATTTGAGAAATTACTAGATACAATTGAAAATCTCAGCCACTTATAGATTACATTGTTCCCTGGAGGGCTGCATTCCAAGCTTAAATAATTGATGATCTTTCCAAAGAAGAAAACTAAAACCATTAGAATAATTTCAGGTCATCCAAAAAGAATATTTGTGTGTGTATGCACATAGGAATCACCAATTCTTTTAACTGATGTATATTTGAATTTATGTACATATGACTATTACTCCCATTTGTTTGTAATTCCTTCAGATGAAATTGCAATTACATTAGAAAATCAATATTTGGGGCATCAAATTTCTCTGGTGTCCAAAAAGTGAAAGAATTTGCTCTAGTTTGTCAAAAATGATTACAGAAATAGGATAGGACATGAACTGGTTACCATAAAAAATGATTGCTCTACGGTCTGTGGGAAGGCTTTCTTCCCACTCTTTATCTCATATGGTATTCCTGGAAGAATTCTCCTTTAGCAGAAAGTAAAATATTATAAATGGATGGATTTCAAGCTACCTTTGCTCCTCTTGGACAGATATTTTAGTCATAATTCATTTATCAAGGGGTATCTTCAACCCTAATGCTTCTAGTTTTATGTAAATCATGCTAAAAGAACAAACCAAAATTGTGAAAAGGAAGAGTGCGTTTTCTAAAATCAAGTTATTTTTATACTCAAATAAGCCAACTTTTAAAAAAGATTAAAATATATTTCTACTGATGACTTCATTTTGCCACATGGCAAAAAATAATTTTTCAGCCCTAGCTTGCCTTTGGGAATCAGAGGTACATGAGAACTAGGCTTACCCCTTGAGATTGAAAAGGCCAAGTTTATCTGATGGGAGGTCAGCAAAGCTGACCAATATTACAATGCCAGAAGTGGGCCTTTGAAGCTATATCATCTAGGGAAGAGGGGACTGGCTAGAGACCAGTCAGCTGCAAAGAACTAAGATACACTTCATAGAAGAAGCAGAACTGAAGTAAGATTCAACCACTTACTGTCAATAGAGGGAAGCTTTTTGTTTGTTTTATTTTAAAACTTCCAAGAAATTTTAAAGCAAAGCAAGTACAGTGAAAGTATTTCTACTAGAGACAGAATGATAATATTTATGCAATTAAATCATTTTATACCCTTGGCCATAGTCATCATTTGTGCTTGAAGTAACTATAGTGGTTTATTTTTTATTTCTAATTGTATCTCTGAAATAAAAGGATATAATAGAGATGGAAAATGAATGCCACACCTCTCCCCATACCCACACCCCAAGTATGTGTTACTGCCCTGGTAACCCTTGTCCTCACCACTTTTATGTTCTTCTTAGTGTAATTGAGAAACTGCTATTACGGTTAAAAGTAAAACAGAATGGTTGTGATGAATCAGATATAAAAACCAGCTAAAACCTCATGACACACTTAAAACCTGGTCATTCTTATGCTTTAGATTCAACCAAAGTTCTTGGCAAATATGTATTTGCTGTTATTTCTTTCCTTAAGTAACCATAAGAAAGGCTTTCTTGTTTAGTTTGTTAAGATCTTCTATGTATTAGAAGAATTATCTATATTATATACTACTAAGCCACTGTTACCAGTAGCAATACAAATTTTTATAAGTAAATATTTTATAAGAGCAAATTTATACTGTGTAAAGTTTATTTCTAATAATATTGATGCCCATAATGAACTAAACCTATTTGCACTAAAAGTGTTTTCATTTGCTGTGCTTATGTAAATTCATAACTGCACAATCCTCATTAATATTCTTACTACTACATCATGTGAAATGCATTTGATGGTGATCTCACATAAACTTTGTGCCAGTGCTCAAAATCTGGGCAGAGACCTCATGCAAATGGCCTGTATGATGGATTGATGCATTGCACAGGTTCATCAGGATAATGTTCTGTCTACATTTTGTCAATTGTGCCTGCATTTGCAGCAGCAATTGTCATTTCCACTTTTCTATCATAAGTAAATGTGTTCAAAATGGTTTTCATGTTTTCCATGGAAAAGACTACTTTGCTACTTCCTGTTCACAGATATATTTCCACACATTTCTAGCAAAGCAAACGTGTCATATTAATGGAATCCTATTTTTGCCTTCATTCATTGAAATTTGAAACCTTACTGTTGTAACACCTTCACAAATTGTGACTCAAAACCTTAGTTGCTGTGCCAGGCTCCAGCAGTCAAGCAACTAGACTGCAGATTACATTGAACATACAGCTTCTTTGGGGCTCTGTAGATTTAATAGCTCGGTTAATTTGTTTTGATTTGTTTTGTTCTTGTCCTACTAAGTTCTTACAAGTTTTCTTTATTTCTGTTCAGAGCAAATTGCTTATATGTCAGATATCTTAGCTGTACATATTCTATGATTCGAAATGCTAGTATTTCTTGGTAATCAAACCCTTTAATTTATCAGCATTTTGAGATTTTTTTAAAAATCCCTATAGAAGACCAAAAGAGATCCAACCCACCCGTGGTCAGCGGGTTATGGACAGCCATGTGCCCTTGCTGGGCTTATTATGAGGCCTTTGATCCCAAATTATTTTGTCTGTGATACCTTGAGGGAAACTTGAGACATAATTCTATAAACCTGTTTTCTATTTCAATTAGATGCATGTCCATTTGGCTAATTCCTAACCTTCAACTCAACCATAAGGAAACAGTTCTGACTCTTCAAACTCAGTGATGTAATTTTGTTTATTATGTGCTAATGTTAGTACCTTCTTGGGTCTGTGTTAAGTGTTTAACATGCCTTATTTCATAATCTAATCTGACCATTAGCTATCTCCAGAATTTACCTCTTGGTGTCCTCCTGCTACATTATGCTTTAGATCCCTCTGACCACCTTTCCTTCTTCTAACAAAGGAGCTAACTTCTGAGGTAGTGCCCTTACTGTCACTGTTCCTAGAAATCTCTGCTCCAAAATCTTCCAACTTGTACCTTCCTATCATTTAAATCTCTGATGAAATGTCACCTGTCAGTGAGGTCTTGCTTTATCTCTCATTCTAAATTACTATCCCCACCCCCACATGCCCATCACACAAACAAACAAGGACATTTCCAAAGAAACTATTGGTATGGGGTTTCCAGTAAGAATGATTGGGAGCTTAAACTGGCAAACATGCCATCAATTTGTTAGGCCAAGACTCTGAACATAAATATAAGGTTAAAATCTTTTATTTTCCACAATATGGTCTTGAAGTATCTTCTGTAACAGAATAATAATCATTTGCATGATGAGGGCATTCAATTTCATTTTAATTCTTCACAAAACAGCATTGTATATAAGAATTTTCATGAGATGAAGAATAAATCAGAAACAATTTGTGAAGGCACTTAGCACTGTGCCTAAAATATAGTAGATGTTCAGCAATGCTTGTTGGCTGGGCACGGTGGCTTACACCTGTAATTTCATCACTTTGGGAGGCTGAGGTGGGCGGATTACTTGAAGCCAGGAGTTCCAGACCAGCCTGGCCAACATGGCAAAACCATGTCTCTACTAAACTTACAAAAATTAGCTGATTTTGGTGGCACATGCCTCTAATCTCAGCTACTCAGGAGACTGAGGCAAGAAAATTGCTGGAACCCAAGAGGCAGAGGTTACAATCTGGCCCTTTACAGGAAAACTTTGCTGACCCCCCTGCTATAGAGGTAGGTACTAAGGTCTCCATAGCTGCCCTGACACTTTCCCAGATTCTGAGAATTAATGAGTAGACCAGATAATCCTTACATTGAAGTGTTAATAACTTGTCCGATATACAGAATGGCTTTTCACTTCTGTGCTGAAGATTGGAAAGGAGAAAAACCACTGTTAGAAATTTTTGGTGGAGGATGGGAGACATTACAAGGAAAAGCATCTTCTTCCCCAGTACAAGCTGCCAGATGCTAGAGCATCATACTTTACCATGCTTACCCCGATGTATACCCAGGCCTGCTGCTGCCAAAAAAAAGAGTGGTAATAAAACAGAAGCCCTAGCATTTCTCTAGACTAAACAAGGAACTCCTTGATATTCTCTGTGAGAGTTCCACTAAATTCTCTGTAAGTGAGCCCAGCACCAACTCTCCCTGCAGCTGCACAGCCAGACATCTGGGCCAGAACTGATGGCATAATTAGGTCTCAAACCAGGTGTAAGTGCAATCAGAGTGGTAAATACGTGACCGCATCCTTGGTGAACCTTGTGCTCCTCCCTACACCAAAAAGAGGCATGCTGATTGTATGTGTTTCTCGAAAAGATTTCATTACATAAGGGTAATTGTCACAAGTCAAAGAATGTACAGGGTCATCCACACTGCAGGAGTTACATTTTACTGGAACTTGCCATAAATTGACAGAGGAAGAGATCCCAGGCAGAAGGATAAAAGAGATCAAAATAGAGTTCCTCAAATGAGGACAGAGAGGAATGTACCTAGGGGCTCAAAAGGGAGGCTGTGCTTCTCAGAGATTCTGGGTCACTTGCTATGACACGTAGTTCAATGTTCAAGATTCTCATATAGAAGACTCCAGAGATTCTTCTCTCTAGTAATAGCCTGACAAATCACATTTCATTTTCTCAAGGAGGGGTCAGGTAATCACTTTACCTCTAGCTCTAATATAATTGCACGGACAGGTCGGGGGTAGCACTAGCGTGACATCAGATGGTCTTAGCCTGAATCTCATCTTCACCACCTATTAGCTGCCTCATTTATCTGCACTGTAAAAAAGTGGTACCTATTTATACTATTGTTTATTAATAATGAAGATAATTCAAGTAAAAGTGTTTACCACTGAGATAGGCAAGATTAACCAGTATGAAAGCCACTATAGAAGACATTGCTAATGCTCTGGCTAATGCCCATCCCTCCCCATACTTTATTTGAAAACAGATGCCTAAGAATGCTCAGAGTCAGTACCCAGTTCCAAGCAAAACGGCATGATCTGTTTAGACCAATTCTGACAACTCTATTCGTCACTTTCCCAAACTCCCTTGCAGTTGGGGCTTGCAGGTGCCCCATTTCTATCCAATGAGATCTTTAGCAGAAAGTTCTTGGTTATGAGGAGAGGGAGGGAGGTAGGAAGGGTAGTTCTGGGTAAGCTTTTGTTTTCCCAGGCAGAAGGAAACTGACAAAGAGGTAACAAACATGAGGAAAAGGCCACAAGAATCTCAGAGTCAAAGTGCTGACACCCCTGAGCCACTGAACCAATACTCTAGATTCCCTAGGTTGTGAGAAAAGTAAAACTCTATCTGTTGTGCATTATCTTCCTTTCAGCCATTTTAAAAAATGGATTAGACCAAATACAAGTATCAAATTGTACTGATGAAAAATTATTTTTAATTTTCCTAGAAATTTGCTAGTCATCACTATGGGAATGGGAAAATAAAAAAAGTGAAAATGTCCACTAGTTTCCTCACCCCAACGTACACCCAAGCAAGTGTGTGTTTAGGATCCCCTTCTCTCTTGCCCTGCTAGAAACTTACAACGCCATGAGAGGGAGTCCTGGCTGCCACAGGGAGCACATTTTCCCTTAAGGCTACAGGGATACAGACACAGGACAATAAAAAGTAGCTAACATTTTTTGAGTGCTTACTGTATGCCAGAGACTGTTCTAAAAGTATTACAAAATTGACCCATTTAATACAATCTTCTATCCACTGATATGGGTACTATTATGAACTCCATTTTACAAAACTGTGTTTAGAAACTTAAAAGTCACAGAAAAGTTAAGTTACTTGCCTAAGCTCACACAGCTAGAAAGTGCCTAGGATTCAAACTCAAGCACTGAGTCTGTGAATTTAAGCACTACACATTAGTTCCTCTCCCTCTAAGAAGAATGGCAACAGGCCCAAGTTCAGCAAGATAAGGAGTTAAAATTGACCTGGAACATTGATCTGGCAAACCTTTTGAAAATCCCAATCTCAAATTTTGCCAAGTCATCTGTTTCTCTAGCTCTTAGAAGTATCTACCATGTGAGGAAATAGGTCAGTTGATTTAGAAAGATAAACAATCTAAATGCCTACGAACAAATAGAGAGTAGATGTTTAACTTTAAAAAGAATGATAAAGAGACCCATTCAAGGGGAGAGAAATGTATGGAGAGATAAAGATATAAAAGTAGCAGTCCAGAATTTAGAAGTTTTGGAGCATTTATTCCTGTCAGTACCAGCTCCCTTGGCTGTCAGGATATGTGTTTACTGTCATATTTTCCTCCAAATATTGAGTTAAAATGTGCCCACAACAAGCATTCTAGCACCTAACCAGGGAAACTACCCATCTATCTACTTAAGCAACAGTCTAGAAATAGCCTAGAATTACAGCAATCTTAAGTTCATCTGATCTTACATAAACCTATTATTGGCCGGGTGCTGTGGCTCACACCTGCAATCCCAGCACTTTGGGAGCCCAAGGGTTGTGGGTAGGGGGCAGATCACTTGAGGCCAGGAGTTCAAGACCAGCCTGGCCAACATGGTGAAACCCCATCTCTACCAAAAATACAAAAATTAGGCAGGCGTGGTGACACGCGCCTGTAGTCCCAGCTACTTGGGAGGCTGAGGCAGGAGAATGATTTGAACCCAGGAGGGGGAGGTTGCAGTGAGCTGAGATCGTGCCACTGCACTCCAGTCTGGATAACAGATTGAGACTGTCTAAAAAAAAAAAAAAAGAAAAAGAAAAAACTTATTGGGGGACAAACATACATTAGTGTGAGCTAAGTTGTCCTGTTTGGGGTGAATAGCAGGGTTAAATAAGACAATTTTAAAATTCCCTTTTCATATGGTACCTGAAGTAAATTATGTAAAATTTCATTGTAAGAGAAATAAATGGCTTAAGTAATCATTAAAAGTACCTTTTGTTTCTAGTGGCCCTTGGTAACCATTGCAGTATTTCTAATGGAGACCAAATTCATGTTTGTTTGCATGCTCATCTGTTCAAGATATAAACTATTGAGTTCTTGCAATGTGACAGACGCTGTGTAAAATCATTAACAAAGAAAGAGATGTGCCTCATATTCCTTCTATTTCTTCCTAGAGCCCTTAGGAGTAGAAAATAACTTGTATGCTGGTACATTAATGTGTCTTCTATTTGCCTGTACCCATGAAACAGAACCATGAATTCTCTCATAATCATAATAGGGGCAGAGTTAACTCTTCCACAGAGGGTCTGTTTGAAAAGTAATTAGCATTTGAATTGAGAAATGATTGATGACTTGAAGACAATAAAGTGTTTATTTATTTATTTTTTATTTTTTTGGTTTTAAGGAGAGGAGAGTTTAATAGGCAAGAAGGAAGGCAGAAGACAGAAGGAAGAAGCTTCCCTGTACAGAGAGCTAAAGGGGCTCTAGAGCCAAAAGAGGAAGTCCTCACCTGCCACAGATACCAGCTAGGTATATATGCAGAGGCTGGAGGAGGCAATGTCTGATTTGCATAGGGCTCAGGGGATTGGTTTGATCAGGCATGTCATTGACATAGCCACGAAAAAGCTGGTTCTCCCACTCTAGCCTTTTAATATGCAAATGTAGGGCGCCCTGGATGTTCTACACACATGGAGATATGTGTGGAGATATGTCGAGAGTCAGGTAGGCAACCTTTGATATGCAAATGCAGGCCATTAGAAACTGGGTCCACCCAACACGGGATTCCCATGGCCTTCATGCCCTTGCCTGACAATGAAGTGTTTAATGCAGGGACTCCAAAAAGAGAAGATTGACTTTTAAAATCATTTGATAAATGCCTGGAGGATTCACCTAACTGATTTCATTTCTTCTTGCTTTAAAACACATATTCCTATCCAAGGCGATTCCCTCTCCAAGGGGACATACAGTGCCCCTCTCAGGAAAGTAGCAACTTGGAATATAATCTGGCATGCCCAAGGTCTTTGAGGAACAGGGATGCTTATTTCCTCTGCCTTCCTTGGCTGCCTGCATGGATACCTAAGTGTCTTCCCTTCAGGATAGATTGTCCTCTGATGTACATGCTGAAGAGTCGTCTTTCTTGACGTAGGCCAGAGGCACTGATGTGCAGCAGGTTTCTTTAGTCATCAACTATGACCTTCCAACCAACAGGGAAAACTATATCCACAGAATTGGTTGAAGTGGATGGTTTGGCCATAAGGGTGTGGCTATCAACATGGTGACAGAAGAAGATAAGAGGACCCTTTGAGACACAGAGACCTTCTACAACACCTCCATTGAGGAAATTCCCCTTAATGTTGTTGACTTCATCTGAGGGGCTGTCCTGCTACCTAGCCCCAGCCAGCGTTCAATGTTGGGGGGCTGAGGAGCAGCAGGAGGCACGAGGGAAGGGAGCCAAGGGATGGACATCTTGTCTTTTTTTCTTTGAATAAATGTCACTTTTTGAAGCAAAAGAAGGAACCGTGAACATTTTAGATACCCTTTTCTTTGGGGTAGGCCCCAGGCGCTGGCTTTTCTCCCAAAAAAACCCTAACCCATTTCCCTAACCTAGTAACCTCCAGATCCCAGAGGCTCTCTTCACCTCAGCTGAGCTCCTTTGAAAGTGATTTAAGGGACTATGTAACTCAGCCTCACTTGCTGGACCAAATCTAGAGGGAGAACCCCTAAAACCCCAGAGTGAGTTTCCCTAGAGGATTGTCCCCAGGTGAAGCTGGGGAGAGAAAATAGTAGCCATTTTTTACATTGTTTTGTATAGTATCTATTGATTCAGGAAACAAACAAAAAATTCTGAATAAAATGACTTGGAAGCTGAAAAAAAAAAAGAAGAAAAAGAAAACCACCTATTCCTTCTTTTATTCCCTAGGATCCTCAGAACTGTCTACTGCCTTCAAGGACATACACACACATACACACACACACACACACACACACACACACACAAGGACTATCATCAATCACCCTAATCCTGTTCCCAAAAAACACAAATTTAGAGTATTAAAAATTGTTTTCTCTCCACACACACACCAAAAACAAGTCCACTGGATTAATGTCATCACTAAATTACCTGTTCATTGGGTGATAACTGTTCTGGAGAAAATTGTCTGCGTGTATTTTATTTATCACCTTTAAGGAACCCAGCAGCCTACTGAATTTCAGCTCCTTTTTAAGGAAGCAAAACAGGTTCTGTCATCCAAAGCATAAGGGTCCACATTAGGGTTATATTTTTTATTTCAAGGTTTATTGTAGATACAGGGAGTATATTGCAGATTTGTTACATGGGAACATTTTGTAATGCTGAGGTTTGGAGTATGAATCCTGTAACACAGGTAGTGAGCATAGTATCCAATAGGTAGTTTTTTAACCCACCTCCTCTAGACTCTCTAGTAGTCCACAGTGTCTGTTGTTCACCAGGGTTATTTTCTAAGGTGAAAAAAAACCATAACGCCTACTATTAAAAAAACAAATTTATGTCAATAAATCAGGTAAAAACAGACCAATTAAATTCAGATCCCTGTTGTTTCTCGACATCAAGAAAAGAAAAAGAGTCTAGGATCATGAAGAGCATAATTACCTCTTAATTCTGGAAGAATGACACTGAATGAGACATGAAGAGACTATGTGACAAGTTGGAACACAGCTTTATCTCCAGTTTGGGGATATTCCGTCATTGCAGCCTTGTGACTATTACTTTATCTAAAGCCTTATAAGCAGGCATTATTTCCTGACAGCATAACGTAAAGTATTTTTCATACTGACTCAGTGGAAGTCTCCAAATCTCACGGAAATGAAGGGGCAATTTAGAAAGAAAACTACAGGTGGTAACATGGTTCACCTCTCCTCCGGAATCAAAACCATTACTTTGTGTTCAGGTTTTCAAGCCCTTGGCAGAGCCGCTTGCCAGAAACCCTCAACAGAGCAGAAGAGAAGCAAAACTGTCAGCTGCAATGGCAGGCCACAGCAGATGAATAACATATCTCCAGATTAATTGAGTAAGAACATTTGGCCGTGTGTGTCAGATTTATTTTATTGTATGATTTGCAGGCAAATAATGAAGACTGAGTTCTTAATTATAAGATTTGCATTCCTTCACTCTATTGTAAAAACTCATACAAGAGCTGTCTTTTCCTACATTGATATAAGAGTTTAAATACATGGTGGAAAAAAAGATGGGCTGGCAAACCACAGACTTTCCTATCTAGTATTTTTAAGGATTCAGTTCCTCCTCAAGTTACTAAAAGCCATCAATGACAAATTTCATCTCCTGGCCTCACAATTCTAGATATTCCATTTTCTGTACTACAGACGGGCAAGAAAACGTGGTGTACTTTTTCATATATGAAGAAATCCATGTCATCATGGCTTAAGATATGCCCTGTGAGCCATTTCACAGTGCAGATTTTAGTTTGAGCTAACCCCCAAGTATAACTGATTTAGTAAGTGTGAGATTTGAGAGCAGACTACAAACTGCAGCCCCAAATTACAGGACTGTAAATGAAACTAATGTGTTCAAAGCTAGAAAGAACTCAGGTTGCTAACTTCAAAAGTCCTTTGATGCAACATGCTGAGCAGTTGCATAAACTTCCAACTACCAGCTCTGACTTTTTGCAGGACAAGCTACAGTTTTATATAAAGTCATGGGATAGACTAATTGTGATAGGCCAAAGCATAGGGTTGACTACTGCCAATCTCTTACAACAACACAACAGAAGAGAACACAGGTTGTTCCTGGCAAGGGGACTTCTTTGGGCCAGAGGATTGGAGAGAGGCCCTTACCCAAGAATGTTCTTGTGGATAGAAGTTGGAGTTTGTAAATAGGCTCCATTTCAAACTTCAGCCACTGCTCAAAGAAAAAGGTTGAGTAGAAAGTAAGAATTCGTATTTTTTAAAGTGACTGAAAGAGAAGATTTAAACATCGGTTTCAGTGGTTTTCAAACATACATGCTTCAGAATCACGTGGAGTAATCATCAAAACACAAATGCTGGAGCCCACTCTGATTAAGAGGCCCACGTTGAGACCCAACACTGCACATGTCTAAGTTCCAGGAGACACTGATGCTGCTGGTCTGGGCATCACACTCTGAGAGCCATTTATCTACACCAGGGTTTCTCCTTTTCAATATGACTGACATTTCGGGACAGATAATTCTTTGTTGTGGGGGACTGTCCTGCGCATTGTTGGATGTTTAACAGCACCTGTGGCCTCTATGCATTGGAGGCCAGTAGGAACACAGCCCCACATATGACAACTAAATATCATGCCTCTGCACAAAACGCCACTCCCCTCCACTCCCAAATGTTCTGCAGGGAGAATATTGCCCACTGAGAACCACTGATCTAGATAGATAATAAAAGAATATCATTTTATTGCTGAATTCAACTTTTTCTAATTTTTAAAAAGTGAAGAGGTTTGCCTTGGTCTTATTTTAATTTTTTTGAAAATCCATTTAGCATTTGGTAACTGTAAATATTCCTCTTTTGTTTAAAGGTCAGATAGAAATATGGGGCAAATTCTTCAGACTAAGAAAATAAGATTCATGTCTCAGTTCTGATTTATTAGGCAACAAGGACATAAAGCAACTTTTGGCTAGCCATTCTATGACATTTGATCTTCCCTAAATATCAGATATTTGTGATTGAGATGTGTTCTCTAAAGCGCTTTCAGATTCAAATATTTTACTCACCTTCCTAGAATAATCAATGCAGAATAGATTCCAGAGTCACCTTAAACAAAGAAAATAATGCTTAACATAATCATGACAAAAAAAAAAAAGAAGGAATTAACATACTCTGGGTAAAAAAATCCCAGAGTGAAAAAATAATTAACATAGACAGGTGAAACACCTCAGGAAGGAGGTGATGCCCTGACACTAAAATCAAATAATAGGTAACAGTTCATACACCAATATTTTATTCAAAAAATAAATCAAGTGTGAGCATACACCTTTGGGACAGAGACACTACTGAACACATTAAAAAAGAAACCCCAACCAACTGCCTCAGGAAATGCAAAGTGTAAATATTTCTCCTTTAAAGTTCATGTGAATGCTGTTAATTTAATATGAAATTTAACATTAAAGATTTAAAAGATTCATGGTTTTAAAAAGGGGCACAGAAAATCATTCTAGCAGTCCATAGGCCAATAGCAGGCAAGATCTTCCATTAATCTCTCTATTCTTTCCAGCACAAATTTCTGTTTCTGTTTGTTAGAAAGAACTAACGAGGGTTTTTATTACTGGAGGAATTTAACATACAAATTATGGTAAAAAGTAGCAGGAACTCCATTTCCAGTTCAATATCTTCCCAAGCATTACTTTTTTTTTTCTTTACCGCAGAGCACTCCTATTCTGTAGATTTGCTATATTTTCCAGTATTTGTCCAGTCTGTTTAGTGTAAATCAACGTGTGCAAGCCACACATGGAAAATCCCTGTAACATTAAAAAGCAAATATAATCAAGCCAAGGTTTCAACACATGCCCTAAAGCCTTAAGATGTGCCCCTAAACTAGTTTTGTAACCTTTTATAGAGGAGAATTTTGGGGCGAGATTTGCTTTTGTTTCCTACATATACAGATTGGCCACAAGGCCCAAAAAGAATGTTACAGTAGAGCAATGAGGACTATGCAGAGAAATGTGTCAGACTTTTGAGAAAGAATAAGAGGACAGTGAATCAATGGACCTAAATGAGACTTGGACTTAGACACCAGCCCTGCCCCACCATCCCCCAGATCACACTCCAATGATACAGGATT
>NW_012105365.1:3280824-3291570 GCF_000951045.1 Mandrillus leucophaeus
GGAGCTAGTGTGAGACTACACAGGTTTAAGGGCTTAGCCCAACAAGAGTGCCCCCACTTCAATCTTGATACTAGCTACCTGGAGCTAGTGTGAGATTACACAGGTTTAAGGACTTAGCCCAACAAGCGTGCCCCCACTTCAGATGCTAGTCACAATATCGGGTCCCCAGGTTTCCACACTTCCATACTTCCGTCTGACTTGGCTACACATTGGAGATTCCCATGAACCACCCACTTGGGGCTCAGTGTTTTTGCTCAAACAGCTCACAGAACTCAGAAAAATTGTTTACTTACTATTAGCAGTTTTTAAATAAAAGATACAACTCAGGAACAGCCAAATGAATAAGGTGCAGAGGACAATGTTTGGGAGTGGAAGGCAAGGTGGTGCAGAGCTTCCATGCCCTCTCCTAGAATGCCACCACCCTCCCAGAACCTCCATGTGTTCACCAATCTAGAAGCTCTCTGGACTCCACTGTTTAGTAGTTTTCATGGAGGTTTCATTACGTAGGCATGATTGATTACATCATTCACCACTGGTGACTGAACTCAATCTGTGGTTGCTCTCCTTACCCCAGAGGTCAGGAGGTCGTGCTAGAAGTTCCAACCATCTAATTACATGGTCTTTCTGGTGACTAGCTCCTATCCTGGTCACCAGAAAGAAACTATCTAGAGACCCCAGCCACCAGTCATCTCATCAACCCACAAAAGATACTCCAGTTGTGTGCCATGAACGAGGGACAAAGACCAAATATGTATTTTGCGTTGTATCACAACTACTTACTAGAGGGTAATGTGAGAACTATAGAATTTACCTCCAAATTACATATGCACCATATCCAGCAAGTCCCATGTTCAGAATATTGTTTTAATACATTTTTGTTTTTGAGTCTCTTCCATGGAATGAAACTCTGTGGACTGTTAGTAGATATTAAGTTAAAAAAGTAAAACAAAATAAAGTTCCATTTTCAAATGGGATTAATCTCTGGAATAAACCAATTAAAAAATATTTACTGTACAAGTGCTCAGACTTTTAATATCTTACTGTCTCTAAGACCCTTTGAAATAAATATACATATATGATACATATATATATGTATAATGTAAAATTTACCAAAATCATAAGACTCCATTTGTAACCAACGACGCATCTTGAGAGAGTAGACATCAGTAGAACACAGCTTGGGAAATACTGAAGGGCATGCCTTTCATTGCATTTTATATTTTAATACCATAGTTACTTTTAGGACTAAGAATTATGATAGTGCATGTAGCAGTCAGTAATATTACCCATAACCCTCTTCTCTTTTCCACATGGAATTTCATCTCTGGACTTATTCTGATATTCCTGGGTGTACAAGATTAGTGCCGAAGAAAGTGGGAATTTTGTCTGTGTAAGGTTTTCTGGATTGGACCCAGGGGTTTTTAACTGCTTTAGTCAATTACTTGTTCCTTAAAGCCTGGGGTATCACACCCAAATTGTTTAATTGAGTTGAAAAAGTTTATTTACAGTATTTTCCACATAACTGACTTTTTCAGCCAACTGATTTGCATAGGGTACAACATTGCTAATTTATACTAATGACTAAGAGAACACTGGAGATTACAAATTTAAGAATTAGCAAGTACTATAAGTGAAAGCATGCAATTAAAAGCAATTAGAGCTGTCTCACCACAAAAGGGACTTGATTAGTCCATGCTTATTATTTATGGTAGTGATTTATAATATGCTATCTTTATTTTGTGATGAAACGTCCATAATGTGACATTTTATTATCATCCTACAAGAAAGATGGACAAAGCTGTCAGAGAGTTGGTAAAGCTTGTCAGCTTTTCTGATGGATCCCTTTGTTCGCTCAGTGCTTACTGTACTCTGCTCCTGCTCTGTGCGAAGTACCAACTTCAAGCACAATTTTAATGACTATTTTCTAATACTATAAGACTAATAGATTTCACCGGCACCTAGAAAGCACTGAAAATAGTAAGAAAAAGACAGAAAAAAATACATCAATAAGTCCATCACCTAGAGATGACCACTGCTAAGATTCTCTGTGCTTACTTCCAATATTTTCTTATACATATATGTAAAGAAAATGTGATGAATGTAAACATGTTTGCATAATTGAGATTTTTTATTTTCAATTTTGTATTATGATTTTTCACTTAGCTGTTGATGAAAGCATACCAAATTATATCCATAATTATTACTGCCTATTTAAAGCATATCATAAATTTATGTATTTATGTCCAGTTAATACTCAGAAATCAGCAGTTTAGTTGCTATTACATGTTTTAGATAAATCAAAGTCAATAGTCTAAACTGGTTTTGCACCATTAGAGGTGGTTATTTGTATATTTTTCTGAATAGCTGAAAATAACTCATTTTGGAAGATGAGACAAACTCAATTTAAACCTGGTATTAGTCATACTTGCTATTGGAGTGTTACCTTCTGGTACAGGCAGCAGCAACTTCAGGCAAACAGGAACAAGTACTAGCTTAATCTATATTTATCCTTATAATGAAATGCAGCTTCCTCAGTCATTGAGTTGCATTACAATTTCCATAATCAATTTCAGCCCACTTCAATTTTGAGGAACTTCAATTAGAAGTTCCAGGAAAAATAATTTTTATTTTCATTGTCACTATTTCTGTTTCATAGGTGAAGCAATTGTAGCACTGAATGGGTAGATGATTTTTATAGGGCTTTGGAGAAATCTAATTTCTTAGCATTCCTCAGGGTTTTTTAATGCTAGATCTCCTACACACTCCCTCAAATGAAGACAAAAGCTGTGCCTTAAGGAAACAGATGTGGTACAGTCATTCTCAACTGAAGCTATGGCTACCACATGAGAATAATTGGCATTAATTAATGCATCTAACAGCTTTAAGCTGACTATGCATTTGCACAACTCCCCTAAAAGCTTCCTGACAGGATCCTCTGAAGTGTACTAACAGTCTCTTAGAAGTCCCTCAGAAGCCCTTTCGCAGTCTTAATAGAAATATTTTGCCCAGTACTAGGAAGGCGTATAACGTTTAAGCCAGCTCTTTAGTAGTTCTGGAATCTACAAGTCTCATCTCTTCTAAGGTCAGTTCTACAAAACACCTAATGCCTGCTCACAGCAGATTCTCAATAAGTATTCATAATCACATATTCTTAGTAGAAATTTAGATAGCTACTGCGTTATATTCATCTCTAGAATTGATGATTCATGATCCTTTTATTGATATTCCCTGGAAAGTTCCTATCGTCTTAAAACATCCGTTGCAAATCTGAAGCATTCAGAGTTTGTAAAAGAGAAGCTAGAAGCCCTTTATTCCATTTCTTCCAGTTTACAAATTAATCTTTTTAGTGTACAATCATGCATTGAGGCAAGTTAAATTTCTTTGTGATACCCAGGGAATGATATAATATAAGTTAATGCAGAAGATTCTTGCCTAGGAAAAAAAACAAACAAACAACACCCTTAGTGGTCCTGCTCTGTTCCTGCCCTGGGCTAGGAACTTTACACATAGTATGTCACTTGAGCCTCACAATGGCTTACAGTTGAAGGAAAGAGAAGCCTGGAGAAGTCCAAGATCTGACCTGATCCTACATCTTCCTGACTTCAAGTTTGTGTTGTTTCCACCTCAACATGAATTATTTAACAATCATTGCATCCTCCAATAGATTTCCAGTGCCCCAGTATACGCTATGTGGTCATTAGTTCCAAGCTGGCCACAGAGGAGACCCAGCTGGTTCCCTTGCCCTCTACTAACTATATTCTAGAACTCATGTCACTTTAGAAAACCATAAAGTCTACAAAAAGTCTGGAGCTTTGCTCCTCTATTTATTCATGTATCAGGTAAGATACTAAAGACATGGGTTATGTCACCAACATGGCACAAGTATGCATATGTAACAAACCTGCACGTTATGCACATGTACCCTACAACTTAAAGTATAAAAAAAAAAAAAGACATGAGTTAAAGGATACAAATAGACACTTTTCAAAAGAAGACATCTATGCAGCCAACAGACACGTGAAAAAATGCTAATCATCACTGATCATCAGAAAAATGCAAATCAAAACCACAATGAGATACCATCTCACACCAGTTAGAATGGCAATCATTAAAAAGTCAGGAAACAACAGATACTGCAGAGGATGTGGAGAAATAGGAACACTTTTACATTGTTGGTGGGACTGTAAATTAGTTCAACCATTGTGGAAGACGGTGTGGTGATTCTTCAAGGATCTAGAACTAGAATTACCATTGACCCAGCAATCCCATTACTCGGTATATACCCAAAGGATTATAAATCATGCTACTATAAAGACACACACACACACGTATGTTTATTGCGGCACTATTCACAATAACAAAGACTTGGAATCAACCCAAATGTCCATCAATAACAGACTGGATTAAGAAAATGTGGCATATATACACCATGGAATACTACACAGCCATAAAAAAGGATGAGTTCATATCCTTTGCAGGGACATGGATGAAGCTGGAAACCATCATTCTAAGCAAACTATCACAAGGACAGAAAACCAAACACCACATGTTCTCACTCATAGGTGGGAATTGAACAATGAGATCACTTGGACACAGGGTGGGGAACATCACACACTGGGGCCTGTCAGGGGTGGGGGTCAGGGGGAGGGATAACATTAGGAGAAATACCTAATGTAAATGATGAGTTGATGAGTGCAACAAACCAACAAGGCACATGTATACCTATGTATCAAACCTGCACATTGTGCACATGTGCCCTAGAACTTAAAGTATAATTTTAAAAAATAAAATTTTAAAAAAAGACATGGGTTACTTTTGTAAAATCTTAGGAAAAGAGAATTTTGGAGTCCTCCAAATAAAATCTGAGCCTGAGAAGTTGGAAAGATGGATTTGCTATCACCTACAAAGCGGGGAGCAGAGCTTATTAAGAGGGGATCAGGAGTTCTGTTTTAGATGTATTAAATTTGAAATGTCTATTAGACATCTAAGTAGAAAATAATTAAGCAGTCAAAAGTATCACTTTCAAATTAATAAGAGAGGTCTGATAGGGTGATGTAAATATGGGAGTCCTTCTTGGTTGGCTTGTTCACTGAAACCACAAGATTGCATGAGATGGAGTGAATGCAGATCAAGAAGGCATCCAAAGACTGATGGGAATACCACGTTAAGAGGTCTGAAAATAAGGAGGGATCAGCAAAGGCACCTGAGAAAGAATAACCAGTGATATAAAAGAAAAGCAGAGAATATAGCGTCCTGGAAGCCAAGGGTAGAAGTTTACTAAGAAGAAGGGAGAGATCAATGTGTCAACTGCTGCAGAATTATGTAAGATGTGAAATGAGAATTCACCACTGAATTTAGCAACAAGGAAGACACTGGTGACACAGACACGAGAAGTCTGAGTATAATAGTGGGGATAAAAGTCACACGTTTGAATGCTGACAAAAATGACCCAGTAGACCAGTTAAAACCAACCAACCAACCAACCAAAACCCTAATGATGTCAGAAAGTGGAATTGCTAAATGAGTCACCTTGAGAAAGTGAAAGAGGATGGGACTTGGTGGCTCAGATAGGGGTATAGATCACCTGTGGTCACAGGTAAGGAGGAAGAGTATGTTGGTATAGATGCTGGAAGGCTTTGAAAGTAGATACCATGAGAGGCTATGGAAACCCTCTTCCAATGTTTCAATTTCCCCTGTGAAAATGGAGGTAGGGAAGAATGTGTTCAAGATTAGGGAGGAGCAAAGAGTGAAGTAATTATCAAGTAGAGCAGAATGGTGAATGAATTGTCAAGGTTTGTCAATTCATGGCAAACATGAATAAGGTATGATTATCAGTGGAGCATTTAGAGCCCAACTGAGGTTCAAGGTCATAAATTCAAAGAGAGACTAATCAGTGTGATTATTTTTCTTAAGCCACATGGGTACTGGCCTGGAGAAGTTAGTTGTACTTAACCTGAGTTGTGGTTTGGGAAAAAGAGTATGACGAAGGGCAAAGGAGAGGCTACAGCTTCTGGTCATGGAGGTTAAGCTGGGCATGGGGACAGTAAAAATGGCAGATCACTGGCTGATTAATTCCTCCTCTATAACAGATTCTGAGTAGGAGTCCCAAGGTGGCGTCTGTTACATTCTTGAATAGTGGCAGGTGACCCTGTACATTCAGGCCCCTAATCCAAAACAATGAAGGTTTGGACAGAGTCAGCAAGAGCCAAATGAGTGGATTTTTTAGTCTCTGCCTGTGATTCATTGGGTGAATTTACTCAAATCACATTGTTCCTATGTACCTTTTTTTTCTCTCATCCACAATTTAGAGAAAATATCTTCCTCACGTGCTTCTGAAAGGTTAATAAAAACATGGGTAAAAAAAAAAAATCCTTGAGAAAGGATTTTGCATTCTACTAAAGATGCATTATACTAAATTTTATTTAAAATGCTTTTATATTAGCATTGTTTGCCGAAGTGTGTTCCCCTCATAGTTTACACCAAAATACATTTATCTTTCTTACCTGGATAAATGAATCTTATTCTTGACATCAATTGTTTCCATTGCCCTTCTTTTAAATTTCTTTCATTTTTGCCACTTTAACATCTTGCTGATGTTAGTTGAGATGCCAAAACTGAATTTAGTATAGATATACAAGTTTCCTGACAGATTTATTTTATTAAAAAAAAAAAGAGAATAGGGACGAGTGTTTTTGAGACTCTACTATGTGGCAGATGCTACACATTTAATATTTGATTTAATCTTCAAAACAATGCTATGAGTTTATTATTATTATCAGCCTCATTTTACAATGATAAAACTAAGTTTAGAGAGATTATGTAATTTGTCCCAGTACACATAGATTGTAACTGGTAAGCTTAGATTTGAACACAGTTGTGCATGATTCCAAATTACATGCTCTTAGATGTCATTCCATTATATTTCAATAAAACAGATTAAAACCAATGTTGTCTCATTTTTAAAAACATGTTCCCAAAATGTAGACATTGTGAAATCTGAAGAAACTCTACTACAGCCCTCAGGGAAGCTTAAATTCTTATATTCTTTATATTCCCACACAGCATGAATTCTGATACCATCTTTCCCACCTCACCTGTATCACCCATGTCCCCACCCCAGGAGAAGTGGAGAAAAGGGAAATACTCACAGAAAAGAAATTCAAAACATTTCTCACTATAGGTGACATGGGAAGCTACAAGATTATTTGGTGGTGAGCTGCACTCAGGAAAGTCAATGCAGAGTTTGGTAAAGCTATTCTCGCCAGCAGTTGGCACTGAGTGCTTAGGGAAGGTCTGTCAACTGACTGAAGGGACCCGTCACATTGGCGAAAAAGGGGAGGGGAAACACGGGTTCAACCTGTGTGAGTGAGCCGGAATGCTTCCAGGAACTGAATTCTACTGTGGTTTTGTTTCCATTGGTGTTTCTAAAGGGTGCTTTATGTCTTTTAATTTAAGGGTTCTGTATGAAAAAAACTCATAAATAAGAGAAGGGGGCAATGTCACCTTCAAAGCCAGCAAGTTTCCCAAATACCTGCAGCCAAATTGTGAAGTGTTTTTAGTTGCTAGAAGCCTAGAATTAAGGCTCGTGGTGGGGAGCTAGCCAAATATAGTATTTCACAGTAATATTTTAACAGTGCAACTATTTCTTGAAAATCAGAACTCTTTTCCTGAAGCAAAGAACCTCCCCTAGTGAAAAGATGCATATATCTGTAAATTCCTAAACATTTTGCCCTGGAAATAATATCAGTATGTATTTATAACAAAGTGCATTAAAAACAGATTCTATTTGAATGAAGCAGAAGCCCTGACATAGAAGAGAACCACGGCTTTTTGAATTCCTTTTATCGGGAAATCAAAGTAACAGAAAAATTGAAAGAATTCAGATTGTCAGGTTGCCACAGTTACAATTATTTTATAGAACTAGAGTTACCTTAGGAAAAGTAGTATGGTAAAATGATTATTTTACTATAGTCCCCATCTATGCTAAGAGAATATATTTTCTTTCTTGATAGAAAATTTTTTTATTATACTTTAAATTCTGGGTTACACGTGCAGAATGTGCAGTTTTGTTACATAGATATACACATGCCACGGTGGTTTGCTGCACCCATCAATCCATCACCTACATTAGGCATTTCTCCTAACGTTATCCATCCCCTAACCCCCTACCCCGACAGGCCCTGGTGTGTGATGCTTCCCTCCCTGTGTCCATGTGTTCTCACTGTTCAGCTCCCACTTATGAGTGAGAACATGTGGTGTTTGGTTTTCTGATCTTGTGATAGTTTGCTGAGAATGACTGTTTCCAGATTCATCCATGTCCCTGAAAAGGACATGAGCTCATCGTTTTTTATGGCTGCATAGTATTCCATGGAGTATATGTGTCACATTTTCTTAATCCAGTTGGGTTGGTTCCAAGTCTTTGCTATTGTGAATAGTGCCGCAATAAACATATGTGTGCATGTGTCTTTATAGTAGCATGATTTATAACCCTTTGGTATATACCTAGTAATGGGATTGCTGGGTCAAATGGTATTTCTAGTTCTAGATGCTAGAAATACCTAGCAAATTAGCCCACAGCTCTTCAAAAGATAGAGCAGATGGGGCAAGTGAGTGTTTAAAGTCCCTTCCTGCTTAACTGTTCCTACTCGTGGATAATTATCTGCCATCCCACAGCCCAGCCACAGTATCTATCTCTTCTGAAATAACATGTGGACCCACCGTGTCAGCAAACTCACACCCTGTAATGTTCTCATCAACCAAGTAGGCCATTTTACTCAATCAGCGGTGGAAGAGAGAGAACCCTAGTTTAAGCCCAACCACATCCTTCTAATTATCAAACTTTGAGAAAACCTCTAGTGAAAAATAAATGTTCTCGGTTCAAAACTACTATCTCCTCATTCTTACTGACTGCAAGGGTGCTTCTCTCAGAATTTGTGCTGTAAGCAGAGAAGCATCTTTTCAGCACATCCTTGAATTAAATCAGCACATCAGTGCAAGCAGCCCAGGGAGCCATGAGCCACCACTTTGCCATCCTCATCACATTTTCCCCCAAATACATCCCCAGTGAGGCTCCAGAGCCCCCACAAAATTGTTTTGCAGTCAGTGTACAGTGCAAATTGGAATTCCTATCATTAAAAAGGAAGACATTCATTTATTAACAGTTTCTCTGCATCTGAGGCCCCATTCCATGGGAGATGTCTCTTATCTTAAGGGAAAACAGTGTTAACTTAGAAACACCAAAGACAGTTTTCTGAGTCCAGTGGTAAATCTCAGTTTACACTATGTCTAGCCACAGACTTGGCTCATTTGCTCTAGGCAAAGCATTCTGGAGGCAGGAGTAACTTACTTGTTCCTTTCCATACCATAACAATCTGGTATATGGTTTATTCCTAAGGTTTATAGCCAAATGTATAGTTGAGTATGGTAAGGAATGATGAGGTCTGAAATTGTAGCAAAAACCCAGCCTCCTCTCATTATTCCAGTCACTCATGAGTTGAAGGTTTCCAGTGGTGCTTTGTTGACTGGTGTGTGATACTGTTTATTTTCTAAAAAGGCATAGTACAGTTGTTTTTTACCTAGTGAAAAGATGGTGTAAAGCTATCTTGTATCACTGTCAAGAGACTTAAATAATTTAAGAGACTTTTATTCATAATCAAACAGCAGTTCATATAAAAGATGGAAACATTCTACCAAAGACTATAAAGGCTGGGGAAAAAATGGTATTTCCAAAGGCTTGGATAACTTTGAGTATGAATACCCACTAGAGGGAAAGTAGGAAAGTACTAAGATTACAGTAGGGTAGGGAAAGAAGAGAAAGAACATTCAAGAAAGTCAACTGTTGGATGAAATCCAAACCTTTAATCCCTGAACTCAAAGAGAAAAAAACAAAACTTTAACATCACTCGGCAATGACTACTCCAGCCAACATGGATGTGACACTCATGGACTTTGAATAAAATCCAATTGTCTGCTGGGAAGATTGGATAATGGCAAAGAAATACTCTGAAGGAAATGGGCAGCTGGAATAGGATAGTGATTCTCTAGAACTAAAGAAAAACTTCCCTGACTTCCTAAAAAGAAAAATATAGCACACAATAAGCACACAATGGATGTGCAGCTAGAGAAAGGGGGTATACAAAAAGCTCAGAACTGCATGTCAGATTATTTTACCAGTATTTTGTGGCTTTCTTGTAGCTCACTGTTCTCAGGGCAGCAAACGCAGGGCAAGGCATTTTACAGATAGATGATAATGGCTTTCAGTGTTTCTCAAATTGGCTCAAAGCCCATACTGTGTAAATTGCTAAAAGCCCATATGTAATTCTGAACCTCTTGCAGGCTGAGACTCTGTGTGCTGGTAATAATTACATAGACTGGGATAATTAACTTCTGACATGAAAAGGGATGAAGGTGAGAGATGAAAATGCAGACCATAACAACTTTTACTTAAAGCAAGGGCACAAATTGACAAAAACCCTGGGGCATTCACTTGGAAAAATTTACTCTAGTCTATGCCTCTAATGTTTTCCTATAAGAATAAGAAGAAATTTCTCCCTGCTCACATGATTATTCTTTTCTGATATTTATGGGTTTTACAGCCTTATCCATTTTAATTTACATATACTTCATGCATTCTTGAGTAAATTGGTGCAACATCAAAGGAGGACAATATGACAATATTTATCAAAATTTTAGTGAATACACTATTTGACTCAGCAAATTCACTGTCACTCATTTGAAATGACTCAT
>NW_012105365.1:3291785-3293167 GCF_000951045.1 Mandrillus leucophaeus
CACATGTGAGTATTGAAGAGCTGTCGCTTCCACAAAAAAAAAAGAATTAGAAAAGCCTGGGGAAAGGCCGAGAAAGTTTGCCATCTGTCCGAGGCTCTCAGCGAGGATAAAAATAAACTCATGAGACATCAAATCTAGGGCACTCAGGGTCTCAATCTACACTAATCACAGGGTAAGGGTCCTAAAGAGAAGAAATTAAGATAGATCTATTTACAACCATTAAAAACAGTAAGGCTCTCACAGTGAGGATATCCATTTTATAAAACTGCACTGGTACCTTCTAAATCCATAAAAATTAAAAAGAATAGTCAGGAAAACACTGAACAAAAATCAAAAGAGAGATTACTACTACCAGTTAATCCCTGCTATTTTGTGCTTGGGTGGTTTTCTATCTTTCCCTTACGGTACTATATCTATAGCGCCAGATTAAAATTTCTATTGCCTATACTTTATGTAGGTGAATGGTTTAGTGTATGTTGGTTTGATATTAGTATTGATTATGCTTAGGGCTAGTGTTAGCTCAAGGCAATCGAGTGGTGTTATTAAAACAATTTATTGTATATTAATAATCATATTGGTGTTTTAATGGGACATGAACAGACCAGTGATGTAGAAAAGAAAATCCAGAAATTGACCCAGATCCTCATAATTCACAATATGATATAATAAAGACAGAGTTTCACACCAGTGGGGGGAAGTAGACTAATCAAGAAGTGAAATCATGTTAGGACAATGTAATGGCCATGTGATTCTTACTTATTGCATGCCTGTATCAGAATATCTCGTGTACCCTATAAATATATACACCATGTACCCACAAAAATTAAGAATAAAAATTTTTAAAAAATAATTTTCAATTGATATCAGAGACAAAGAATAACCTATTTAATACAAAGCTTTTATGGTAAGGAAAATAACAACTCAATATAATGGTCAATAGATATGAACAGAGTTCACATTAATACAATAGCTCTCAAACACATGAAAAGATGCTCAGTTCACTTAAAGTAAAAGAAAATTAAGACAGAAATACGCTGAGAAAGTTTTTCCATTTATTGAATTGACCAGATTTCAAAAGTTTGATCACACCATGGTTAATTGGCTAGGAAAACAGATAGTCCATGCATTCTCTTTTGTTGTATTTTAAATTTACGCATAATTCATGCACTCTTGAGTAAATTGGTGCAACATCAGAGGAGGACAATATGACAATATTTATCAAAATTTTAGTGAATACACTATTTGACTCAGCAAATTCACTGCTTGAGTAAATTGGTGCAACATCAGAGGAGGACAATATGACAATATTTATCAAAATTTTAGTGAATACACTATTTGACTCAGCAAATTCACTGTCACTCATTTGAAATGACTCATGGAAA
>NW_012105365.1:3293217-3358376 GCF_000951045.1 Mandrillus leucophaeus
ATACATCCCCAAGCTATATGGTAATGTGAAAAAATCGAGGTACAGATAGTGAACAAATATGCCACCTTTGGAGTATCAAGGGTAAGAGAAGATAAAAATCTACTGAAATATTAATATTTGCCTGCGCATACATAAACAAACTCTGCAAATAGACAAAATAACTAAAAAGCAGTAGTTAACTCTGAGGGGAGGTGTCAAAGATAGAAGAGTGAATTTTCACCATATACTTCCTGATTTTTTAACAATATGCATGTATTACTGTATTCAAAAAATTAATTTAAAAATATATTTAAAATGCTCAAATTCAATTATAATAATGAAAATTAAAATTCAAACAGTACCACCTACACCTATCAAATTAGGAATTATTGTTCATGACAAATTTCCAATTTGGCAATGGTCTAGCAGAAAAGAGCACACTGATACATAGCTGGCAATGGTATAAACTGATACCCTCTTTCTTTGAAGCAATTTTGGCAAGACTTTGAATGCTTATATCCTCCAACTCATCAATTAGAATTCTGGAAATGTATTCTAAGGAAAAAATATGTATATTAATTAAGAATTACAAGAATGTAAGGGGGGAATGGAAATTGGAGAGGTGAGGCTCCAAATGATACTTCCATTTTATCTATAATGTATTCCTCAAAATAAAAGAAATGTGATATAAATATAGCAACAAGGCAATGCTTAAATCCAAGTGGTAGGTATCTGAGTATTTGTTATGTTATTCTCCCTACTTTGCTGTATGTTTTGATTTCATTTTTAATTTATTGCACAAAATTACCCACATAAGTGAACAACATAGCTTTTTTAGTGTATATATTAAAAAATTTGCTCCAGCATGGAAAGAACTATATTATGTACATGTTATATACATTTTTAAATATTGTGTGAATACCTTTTACATATTAGATACAACACTTAAGACATTAAAGTGTTGACTTCAAGCAAAGAGGAATTAAATAACTTGAAATTTATGGAGAAGATAAGAGATGGCTTCATGGCATTGATCTCAGACATTGGTGAACATTATCACCAGGAATGTTTCTATGAATTCCAAGGTCCAATTTCAGATCTGTAAAGTGTGATTATTCAGAAGGAAGGCTAGGCAAGTATATCAAATTTAGCAAACCCTATTCTAAAGTCTGGGGCTCATGGTCTAAGGTATAGAGCAGTGCTTCTGCAAGTATGGAAAAGTCACCTGCTCCAGTGCTTGAGAACATTACAGATTCCCTGGTCCTACCCAAGATCTTTCTAATCTGCAGTTCTGCAGCTGGTGCCCTAGGAATCTGCATCCTAACAAGAACCTCAGGTTATTCTAATGCAAGGCTTTAGAAGCACTGATGTAGATCATTGATTTTTTTTCTTTCTCACATAGAAAGAACTGTGCTCAAGATACAGCTGGAGGGATGCAAGCTAAGTATAAGGCAAGAACCAATTAAATGCCAAAAGGTGTTTCTAAAGGAGGTTATAAAATCTACTGTTCTAGAAATGCTAAAAAATATATACTTTTGCCTGGTAGCAGAAGGCTAAACTAATGACCCCTGAAAAGCTTTCATAGCCTTATAGTTTTAGATATAATTAAATGCCCAAAGGTAAAAGAGAATAAGAAATTGAATGGGTTTTGGATGATGAGTTAATAATACAATAATGGGCTAGGCAGGGACAATGCTGGTGCACCTTTGAAGCTGTGCAATGAGATTTCAAAAACTTTAGCACTGAAGAAGTATGTAAGAGTAAAAATTATGGTGTCCTAAACTTCTTTAATGACCTCACTGAATAGTAGGTGAGCAGAACATGTGCTTTGCTTTATTTCAGCTACACAAGTTGCCCTGGCAGTTTTTAGCTTGCCTTCCTCTAAGAATTACCTGTGGTTCCAAGTAAACAGAGAATATACATCTGAATCTAATACATATACACAGGCTTCAGCACTTTCTCATAAATACAATTTCTAGCCAAATAAAAATGACCTGAAATTGAAAGAAGAAAAACGTTAATTTTTTTAAGCTTAGAGCCCATTTTTTTGCAGTCCTACTCTGGCTATGTTAACAAGGTTATCTATTTTAAGCAACCCCTCGGCCCCTTTTGAAACTCCACAGCATCGCATGTGTGCAGAGTATACACATACACTCACACCAAGAAGTCTATTTTTTGAAAAAGAAAATAAATTTACATTGGGTATATCTCCTAATGTTACCCCTCCCCCTTCCTCCCTCCCCCCTCCCCTCACTCCACGACAGGCCCCGGTGTGTGATGTTCCCCACCCTGTGTCCAAGTGTTTCATTGTTCAATTCCCACTTACGAGTAAGAACATGCAGTGTTTGGTTTTCTGTCTTTGCCACAGTTTGCTCAGAATGCATGGCTCATGTATACATATGTAACAAACCTGCACATTGTGCACAGGTACCCTAGAACTTAAAGTATAATAACAAAAAATAAAAATAAAAAAGAATAAATAAATAATAATAAAAAGAAAATAAATTGCACTGAACTGAAATAACTACATATGCCTTCCAATCTAACTACTCATAGTTTCAGAGACTACAGACAAGAGTAAATTTTGTCATAAAAGAAGAGAGGACTGGACTTAGAATTGAAGCTCCAGGTTTAAACTCCGATTCTAACCTTCTAACCCTTACTAGATGTATCATTTATATCGTGTGTGTGCGTGTGTGTGTGTGTGTGTGTGTGTGTGTATAGGAGTTTCCAAATGCAGTCAATACAAGATTATTTTCAAGAATAAGTAAATGGAGTAAAGATAATATACGAGCAGGAAATGAAATAAAATCATTGTAAGATCAGTACTCAAATAGTGAGCAATCACCTTAATACTTTATTGTAGGCCACAAATGTGGCTCTGAGCTTTCTAGAAGGCCTGTTAAAAAGCATGGTCTATTACATGATTGACAGGGTACATAAGACTAAAACAAAGTTTTTCATGAGAAGTGCAACTATTACTGGTATTGAGTTTAGGGAGAAATTTTTTCTATCAAGTTTCTATAATGAGGATTAATGCAGTGAACAATGTCCTCTAAACAGCCTTAGAATAAATGTAAGAATTTGTTTCTTATCATGTACTTCACACACCTCAGTGTAAGTCAAAGTACAATGTTCCAAAAGTACAATGCCATAAAACCAGCTCTACAGAACAGATTAAGTGATGCCTTAGGTACACAGTCCTTTGATGGAGGCTTAAAGTATCCAGAGTGGAAGTCACAAATGGGCAGAAAATAGATCCATAGATGTATTTTCATTGGTTCATGAGCTTTGGGGGGTTTTCCCACATTTAAACTGGGAAATTTCAAATAAGATTCAATAGCGGGGTTTGTTTATATTTAGTAGCTCTAGTCCCACATGAAGCAATGATTGGGAACTAAAGATCAGCCATTGTCCCCTGTCTTCCCACTGCAGTCATCAACTCTGCCTGTTTGGCCCCTGTACTCACATGAGTTTGAAACTCTTGACCTGGAGGAATGGGCAGAGTATGTTTACTCAACACAGTACAGCATCAATATTTCTCTCACCAAGCTTTGACTCAGTATTGAACAGCAGCACAATTCACTGTGTGGCCTTAAGCAAGAGATTTCATCATTGTTCAGACTCCATTTCCCCATCTTGGAGTTATTGCGAGGATTAAATGAGATGTTTTCAAAAGCACTTGACTGCTAATTACTATTCCAATGAACCATATTATTACCAGGAATTATCCACAATACTAGTTTATTTCATCTTAATTAGAATGGACTCAATAATATTTTCCTTACCATGTTACTTCTGGCTTTTTCATAAACTTCTAGGAATTCTGTTGCCTATTAGAATGGACATCTCTTGTATTACACCTCAAATCTCTTAGTCCCACCTGTTACTCCAGCCACCGCTGAATGACAAGTTCAATGGAGGTTTAACCTGCATAATGTAGGTGCCACTGGACAGCCTTTGCCTGGGGGTCTACAGAACACACCTCTTGCTCCCTGTCCCAGGGATCCTCTGACATGCAGCATAATATGCCATTAGAAACCAGCTTGGCACTCCTCATGTACATCCCGGAAGTTTAATGTCCTTGGAACCATCCTCAACAAGTGAGCGAATGAGGATTGATGGTTAAATATTCCCCCCTACCCTTTGTGCTGTGGATAGACAGTTCTAAAACAGGTTTTATAAAACTCCTCAGAAACTCCCAGCAATAATCAAGTGCCAGTCACTCATGTCAGTGGCCACCTCAGTTACACATTATCCTTTTGTCTTTCCCTTCTTCCCTGGTTCAATTACCCTGTACCTCACACTAGCTCTCTAAAATCACTTCAAGAAAACCCCTTGTATATAAACTTGTGTCTCCAGCTTTGCTTTCAGAGAAGTTCAGGTGTAGATACTATCCAAAATATGCTCTCAGATAGAAATCATCCTCTACAGGACCAATCAAAAACTGAAAAGATAATCCACAGAATGAGTGAAAATTCTTGCAAATAATATACCTGATAAAAGATTTGTAAGACATACAAATGGCCAATAAGCACATGAAAAGCTGTTCAATATCATTAGTCACTATGAAAGTGTAAATCAAAACTACAATGAGATGATTATACTAAAAAAAACCATTCTTAGTCACAAGAATGGTTATAATAAAAAAATCAAATAACAACAAGTGTTGACAAGGATGTGGAAAAATTGGAACCTTCATATACTGTTCATGGGAATGTAAAACAGTACAGCCACTTTGGAAGACACTCTGGCAGTTCCTCAAAATTTAAAAATGCAGTTACTGTGTGATCCAACAATTCTACTCCTAGGTATGTACTCAAGAGAAACAAAAACATATGTCCACACAAAAACTTGTAGACAAGTGTTCATAACAACATTTTTCATAATAGTCAAAAAGTGGAAACAACCCAAATGTCCATCAACTGATGAATAAATAAAATACGGTATATACATACAATGGAACATTATTCAGCAAAAAAAAAATAAATAAATAAGAAATACTGACACATGCTACAACCTGGATGATCCTTGAAACATTATGCTAAGTCGAAGGAACCAGCCACAAAGGACCATAAACTGTTTGCCTCAGTTATATGAAATGTCCAGAATAAGCAAATATATAGACAGAAAAATTAGTCGTTGCCTAGCTCTGGTGGGCATGAGGGATTGGGAGGTTCAGCTAAGGGACATAGGGTTTCTTTTGGGGATAATAAAAGTATTATAAATTTGATTTGTGGTATTGAATGCACAACTCCATAAATATACTAAAAGCCATTCAACTGTATACTTTAAATGGGTGAATTGTATGGTTATATAAATTATATATCAATAGACCTATTGAAAATAGAAATAATCATATTTTTTAGCGTATAACAGCCTATAAATTGTGGTTGCTGATCTTTATTACAAAACACCACTGGATTCTCCATTTGCCCATTTCTTCAATTGCAGGGAAATTTTCAACCGGTTCAAAGAGCAGTGTCCACAGCAAAGAACATTTCTGCCACGTTGTTTAGCTCTACCTTTCTGGCTTTCTCGAAATCTTATGGCAGTTCTGTCATCTATTGTATAGGACATCTGTAGTTTGACCACAAACTCAACATGATTGTAATGGTCATTTAAAATAAATATAATAAGGACAGTCACATTTTGTCACCCAGATCCCTGCCATGCCCACTTCCACTGTGACCATCCTTCCCTCCCACATAGCCATGATTAAATTCATCTTCACATCCTCACTCTTACACAACAACCACGTGATTAAATTCAGGCTTAGAATACTTTGAGGTTATCGTGACTGAGGACTGAAACTTTGGAAGTGAGTGGTAAGGTAGCCTCACACACAAACTTTGAATCATGAAACATGAAGCAAGATGGGCATCTCCATTTAGTCAACATCAAAAACAACATAAGAAGAATGGAAAGGTTGATGAGAACTTCATTCATATTTGCTTCACTGTGAATCACTCTGAACACCCTATGCCTTGGATTCTACTTTATATCTCATTCTCAGGGAAGAAAAAAGAATGAGTGTTCATGCCTTTCTGGAAAAGGATATTTTACTGTGTTTCAGCATAACTATAGCCATTTCTGACATTCATGCTAGTCCAGTCCAAATCTTCTGAAGTTCCATTCATGAGTATTCTTAGCCTTATACTGTAAGAAATTTATACCAAGAAGTTATTGTCATGGTAACAGAAGTAGAAGATGTATTGCCTACAATCTTAGCTCTTGGTTAAAAGAGCAGCTGTATTTTTCAGAAAGAGTTTAAGAATGGCATTAGAGTTAAATTTCTCAATTTTAACTTTAGAAAATATTGTCCAGACAAACAGTGAATCACATAGAACCAGTGAATTGAAATAAGCTGACTTAACTGCCTAATGTCAGTCTGGTGAGTAATGGAAACCTGATACAAAAGAGATGGTTCAAGAATTAAGATATGTTTCATTGGATGGTACCAATTATTGCTACTATTATTTCTAGTTTCTGTATTTTCTTCCCTCCTGGACCTTAGGCCAGACCTGCTGGGAAACTGGAAGAGTGGAGAAACAAAACATGCCTATCATAATCTCTTTTCAAACTGTGCATGGAGTTATTGCAGTTTTAGTTCAGAAACAGGCTGACTTTAACTACAGGGAAGAGGCCTATCCCTCACTTCCTCCTTTCAATTTTCAGACCAGGAGGGCTTAGAAATAGAGATTTAGCTTTTCACCTTCTACAAATTAAAAAAAAATTAATTTACCCCATCAGAAAAAGAAACCTTACCCCACTTATACATTATACATATTTATTATTGTGTGCATATTATATACACTATAAACAGACACAGAAATAGAAATTATAAATGAAAAGATTAAAATGGAATAAGTAACATTTCAAGCAGATTATTGTGTCTATTAGCAGTAGCAGAGCTGTTTTTCTTACACTGAAAATAACAATACTTTGTGAGATAAAACCAGGGCAGAGTAATCACCTCATAACAGCAAAAAAGAAAACTCGTACTTAGAATAGTGTCTATTCTGCCACTTTCTTGCTGTTCATTTGTGTTAGGATAATCGTGCATCTACAGTATCTTTCCTAGAATATTTTATAGTCATTTAGTCACATTGTAAAGGTCGGTTTAGTTAAATTTAGAAAATGTGATCTGTAACGTTTCTTAACCAGCACAAGTAACATGCTAAATATTGCAATATGCTAAAAATAGACTGAGAATCTAGTCTGTGACCACTGAATCTTCCATTTTTAGACTTCCCTTAGGATATACAATTGTTCCACATACAGAGTCAAGGTGCCACAGTCAATCTGTTAATTGAATGCGAGTAAATCTTAATTTTTTTTCTTATTAGATTATTATTAGACTTTTTAAAATGGAAATGTTCTAATATTTCCTCTTATTTTCCCTTGGATCATCTTGTATACACGTTAGTATATACTGATCTCATTTTAGAGAATTCTGCTTTAGAAGTCAGTCTAGTAAAAAGCTCTTTGATTATTTCAAATCCTTGTCGTTAAAAATGGATTTTGCTGCATGCTACAAAAAGCCCAAAGAGTTAAGGAAGATAGAAGCTTATTTCCTTTTCACATAAACAAAGTTTGAATATAAGCAACCAAGAGCTCCCTTGGCACAGGGTCCTTCTGTCTTGTTTCTCTAACATCACTGCTGTACATGCTCCCCAGTCATGGTCTAAGACGGATCCTGGAGCCC
The DNA here is from genome assembly GCF_000951045.1 of Mandrillus leucophaeus. NCBI lineage: Eukaryota > Metazoa > Chordata > Mammalia > Primates > Cercopithecidae > Mandrillus > Mandrillus leucophaeus. Next base: position 3,300,905 of record NW_012105365.1, read on the forward strand.
CAGACATCATGTCTGTATTCCATTCCACAATAAAGAGAAATGCACAAAGGACACTGGTCATGAGTTTTGTACAACAGTTTGATAACATCCCACTGGTGAGAAATTACTGGAAAGACCACACCTAACTGTGAAGAATAGTCAGAGTCCTATTATGAAAGAGGACAGTGAAGGATCTCAGCCACAATGCATAAAGATGTATAAATATATACACAAAGGAACAAAGCAGCATTAACCTCTTACTCTACCACTATGGTCCATCTGAAAAAAACAAACAAACAAACTTGGTCTGCAATGACGATCTAGTCAAAATGATCCATAGACCAGTTATATTCTCCAGAAGACCAGTGCTTCTCGAACACATAATATAACAATACATTTAGAAGTGATCAAATTCCACAAAATACATTCATATTTCTGATTACAGTGTACTTTAAGAACTACAGGATTTTATGGTAACAGACAACTTTTTTCCCCCATAAGCAACTTTATCTGCCTTCTAGGGAGAATACAGAGCTTTGCTTTGATGAGTGCCTTTCTGAGTTCATGTACACAATCTTACAGGTGGCAGTCAGATCAGAACTGAACTGATCTGTATAATAGAAGGCAAAAGGTATGAGTTGAAGGAGGGCAGGGAGCAGAATACAGTAAGAAAGAAGACGGGGCATGAAAGCAGATTATTAATAGGAAAAGGAAAGATTCCATGGCAGAACTACTGAGATTTTATTTAAAACAGATTTTTAAACTGTTTCCTGTAGGGCGTAAGATATAAATACACTCCTTCCTCTTCCTTCCTTCAGTAAAACCTATTGTGTTCATTCATGCATTTCTTGCAACTACTTCTTGGTGAGAAACTTGAATTCTGAATTCTGCCTTCAGTTGACTTTGGTCTCTATTAGAACAGATTCATGGACCCACGAATTAGAGGACAAGGAAGTGCAAGTATCAGAATGACAATAATAATGGGCAAATAAATAGAGATCAGGGCATTTTCGGTAATGCCGAATTTATATATGATTAGATAAAACTGAAAAATATTTTCTTACCCTCCATATTTGCTCTAATAGAATTGGAATTTAAATATAGATCCATTTATATACCTTGATACATTTTTAAATGCCTTTCAAATTTAAATTGAATATTTTCCTTGAGGTTACAGAGATTCACCACTGTAAAATCTTCAGAGTTCATTTAAGTAAATACACTGTAGTTTAAGGGATTGAATAAGAAACTTCCTATAAATAGGATCTGACTGAACAAAGCAGAAGCAGGAGAAAATGGGTAGAGAAAATGATGCTCATTCAGAATGAAGGGGAGCAGCAGCAGGCTTACTGCAGGGACTGAGCCAGGCAGCTCTACACCACTAAACTAAAGGTTGGAAGAACCCACTAATCTGTATAGAATCAGGCTGGATCTTGGTCAGGAGAGAGGTCACTTCTAAGAGAGCTGAAATAAAAGGTCAGCACAGACAGACTCAGGGACAGTGGCCATGTAGACAGTACTGATTGAATAACACAACTTCTATCCAGAGCACACTTATCCCATCCACAGAATGGGCCAATGGTGACCACATGGCCAGTGACAAATTAATTGCATATAAGCAGAAGTTGCAGGTGGGACTTTTGGGAAAGCTTTCTCAAAGGGAGAGAAGCAAGTGACGCCCACTTTGCCTTTCCCCTTCTCCCTAGAAAGAAAAAGCTACAGCCATCATTTTACAATCACAAGACTGAAAAGCACACTTTAAAGATGGCAAATGGAGAACACAAAAAGAGCCTGGGCCTGGGCCACTGAGGAAAACTTTGAGCAGCTGCACTAGCCCTGGACTATGAACCTTCAGACATGCTAAGTGAAAGGAAGGAAGGAAGGAAGGAAGGAAGGAAGGAAGGAAGGAAGGAAGGAAGGAAGGAAGGAAGGAAGGAAGGAAGGAAGGAAGGAAAGGAGAGGAGAGGGAGAGGGACTCTTACTTGTTTAAACTACTGCTGCTTTGGTTTTGCATTACTAAGAGCTGAATCAATCAATAACTGATTAGGACAGAATTTGGTTCCTGAAAGCAGGATACTGCAAGTAACAGAACCTAAAACATGAAGTTGCCTGAAAGGAGGAGCTACAACCAACTGCTGGAGACCCAGACATCCCATGCTGCAATATGGAAGCCTTTGCTATGTGGCAGCAGAACACTTGATCAAAGTGTGGCTTGACCATTCCAGATCACAGACTGGGAGTTCAACACAGGATGTAGTTTTTAAATTGTTGAGACATTTCAGAATGTGGGAATACGATGGTTAATTCTTGCAATTTTCAACCAAGTTCAACAACCCAAAAAAGGATAAATTCAGACTAGAGTGAGCCAGTCTGCTTGCAGAGTGTATCTCAGCATTACTGAGATACACTCCACTTGCAGCAAGCAATTTAGATTGACTGCGAGTTCCCGATTAGGATGCTTGCAGGGTGAAAAAGCCAATTGCTTCCGTATCCCATATTGAAACTCTTACAAGTTGTGAAGTGGCAGCCTTGACAGAAAATGAGGTTGGTGACCCTGGACTTACTTAAGCACTTTCCATTAAAAGTTCTCTGGCAGAAAAAGAACTTGGCCTATAGTAGGGATGGTCACACCGCCAAGAGGATATTTCAAATTCCTGCAAAGTAGCAGTCTTTAAGCTAATGAGAATGTTCAAAACAGAAGCCAAACACCAACAATTCTCAGGCTTCAAACTTAGGCAAATTTGTTGGAGCTCCTTGCACTTAAATCTATTGGACACAATTAGACTATAAACCTGCTACGTTTCTGAGGGAACCAAAGTGAAAAACAAAACAAAACAAATAAACAAACAAAAAAAAATCACCAAGCCTAACTGGCAATGGGCAGTAAGTAATCCTAAGACAATCAGTCATTAAAGCCATAGTGAGAGCAGCATACTATAAACAGAGAAACACTCAGAGAACCAAAAAAAAAAAAAAAAGAGAGAGAGAAATAGATCTTTAAATTACAAATCTAACAACATATTTTTAATTCATTAGAAGATCACAATTGGAAGATAAATTTGAGGAAATAAACCAAAAGAGATTAAAAATAAAAAAGAAGGAAAATAAACCTGAAAAAAGACACGGAATAATAAACAAACTAGGGAAAAAGATAAAATGAGAAAGCCCAGGGAATCTAACAGTCAAATAACAGCAGAATCAAAAAGAAAGCACTGAGGAGGGAGAAGAGTAGGAAATAAATTGTTTTAAAAAGTTTATATGTCCAAATTAAACTGACCCATCAAGTTCTCAACACTAGATGTTATAAGTGGATCTCCAGTAAGACATATTACTGCAAAATTTCAAAATAGTCGAAACAAACAGGAGATCCCACAAGTGTCCAGAGGGAAAAAAAAAAAAAAAAAGCAGATCTCAGTCAAATGATTAGGAGAGAGAATAGCTTCAGATTCGAAACTGGAAGCAATTCTTCAAAACTCTGGTGAAGTTATTTCTGGCCCAGAATTCTCTATCTAGCCAATGATCCAGCCATTGTGTGAAGGTGGAAATAAAGACATTATCAGACCTGTAAAATCTAAAATTTTAACCTCATGCCCCCTCACTCTGGAAAATACAAAGGATACACTGCATCAGAAATGAGGGAGTAAACAAATAATGAGAGATCTGAGATATAGGAAATAAGAAATACAACACAATAATGAGAGATTTGAGGTATAGGAAATAACAAATAATGAGGGATTTGAGCTATAGGAAATAAAAAATACAACACAAAAGAAAAATGAAAGAAATCATATGGATGAGAATATAAGGAGATGCTGAGACACCATCTGTGCTACCAGTCCATATTGGGGTAGGTTATAACTTTCCAGGAAAGACTTTTTTAGGAAGATTAATTTGATAGAATATCTAATATAAATGAGAATAAAACCTTGGAAATATAATTTGGGGTTGTTATTAATTAATAACTATTAAAACAAATTAAATATGGTCTGAGTAGGACTTTGTACTTCTATATTTGAGTCCTTGTGGATGAACTGTAACCTAGCTTAATAGACAAAACTGAAAACCTAACTTAATAGTATGCACTGGTAACAATAGCTGAGTGTTGGCCAATTCCAGCGGCCATACTTCAACCACTCATTGACTTCTGAAAGTTCAAACTGTGTTCAAATAAGGCAAAGGCTGAGCTGTAACCAATCTTGCTGTTTCTGTACCTCACTTCTGATTCCTGTACGTAACTTTACCTTTTTGTCTATAAATTCGTTCTGACCACAAAGCCACCCCGGGAGTCTCTGAGAATCTGCCATGACTCTGGGGGCTGCCTGATTCTCAAATTGTTCATAGCTCATAACATTACAAATCAAGCAAATAGACAAGAGAAAAAGGCTATTTTTAAAGAGATGTTTAATCCAGGCGAAATAAAAAAAAGTTGTGTAAAAAAGGAAAGAAATCATACTTTAACATGGCTCTTCTCCAAAAATGTATATCTATAAGAAACAATTGAATCTTAATTTAACCAAAAAAGCTTAATTTAACCATAAAAAGCTATAGTTATGAGAATTGAAAGATGAGAAATCACATGCTGGCGGGGAGGGAATACTGAGAAAAAGAGCTGAATCTTCATATTCCATAGTGGAAAATCAATTGAATCACATGTTTTAGAAATGTAGAGATAAGTACAAGAAAAATCAACTCAAAGTATTAAAAGTGGTCGCCTCTAGGGAAAAGGAAATGGAGGTCAGGAGGAATGGGCACTACTGTCTTCATTAACAAACTTTCTAGTTAGTGACTACCTAAATTATGTGTAGTGTAACTTGAGTTAAAAATAAATACACAAATACTCAATAATATAAACATTCTAATGGAAAAATAGGCAAAATGCATTGAGACATTTCAACACATAAATAATAAACACATTAAATGTTCTCAGTCACACTAGCAACTAAAGAAATGCTACAAGATATTTTTCAACTATTATTATTATTATTAGGAAAGACCAATATTAACAATGATAACCTGTTTGGGTAAGATATATAGAAACACTATTACACTACTGACGTAAGTAGAAACTGATACAACACTCAGTAATGTTCTATAGAGTAATTTCAAAAGTCTTAAAATGTTTACATCCTTTGACCTTGTAATTCCAGACACTGGAATTTATTCTAAAAAGTAATCAGAAATGTGCCAAAGATTTATGTACAAGGATGTTTTTCATCAGTTTGTTCACAATAACAAAAAACTGAAAACAACTGTTATATCCAACAATAGCAGAATGCACATATACAATATAAAATGCAATATTTTGCTTTTGTTAAAAGTGATGATGTAGATCATGTTATAGATCATATAGGCCTAGAGAAATGAAAACAGGTATTTTAGGTGAAAAAAAGTAGATTACAGAATAATATACCTAATGAGTTCTTATTTTTGTTAAAATAACTGTGCCTTATTGCATAAGAAAAATCAAAAGATATGTAACAAAATTCTTTGTCTCTCTATATATGGTATTTAGATTTTTTCTAATTAATACACGTATTAATAAAACACCAAGAAGAGTAGTCAATGTAGAGTATGCCCTACTTATAAATGTTGACAATGATTAGTTATAATCATTATCTGTAATTTCTAATGTTTCTACAACTACTTTTTACTTAGGCATTTAAAACTCTAAATGGAAATTAAAATAATACATTATGGGTCTCAGTAAGGGACTAACTCCCACTTCAAAACTTTTGTGATACCCAGGCAGAATACAGATAGTCCTTATATGCATGAAAACCATGAGAGTCCTCAGAATAAAGGATGAATTTCACTTTGAGAACTATGAGTCTTTTGAGAATGGAGACAAAGACTGTCCCCAATAATTGCACTGGAAAAAACAGATGGAGAAAGAAAAGTTGAAGAGGTAAGAAAATGGGTACCTCTAGTAGTCAGACCCCTAGTAGGAAACAAAATGGCACTGTCTGATGGAGTAATTAAGTATAATTTATTAAAGGAACCATTTACAAAACTGTGAGCAAGGCTCAGGGGAACCAACAAGGGAAGGTGCAGTGTTCACAGCCAGAAACAGCAGAGTGCTTCTACTGTACTTCAGCCAGAAGGGACAATGAGAGGGACCAATTATTTCTCCCCTGAGAAAATGGCTGTCTGTAGAGGGTCCATGTGACAAGCTGTGGCTTTGGTTAGAGGGATGTAACCATCCCACAGCAACTTAGCAATACAGCCAGTACACTACATACTTCTGCTTCACTGTCCTTTTATTCTTGATCTTCTGATGGAGTCTCCCATTGCCCAAACTTAATTAGCAGCCAGGGGACAAAGAAATTCATGTTGCTCAGAGTCCCAGTGCAAAGAATAGCATTAAAAAGCATATAGAGTGCTTCTGGAGGAGCAAATGTTAAGTATTCAACCAAGTATCCCATTCTGGGGCATGGGTTGCATTAGAGAAGAATGTACTTGTCCATCCCTCACCAGTGCTTTTACTTGCCACTCTAATCCTGTAGCAAGGATTATCAGATACTATATAAAAGAAATATTCTGTCACATTCCTAGGGTTTCTTACATGTCTGACCTTACTGGCATCCTAATAGTCACCCCATTTGTTTTCCCATCTTGGTGGTTAAAGACCATTGATATCATTCCAATGTCTTCAACTTGATGTAAGACCCAGTTTCTTCTGGTCTTCTCCAGTTCTTGCCTAGCTACACCACCATCTCATCTTTTCATGGATGGTATTGCTCCTGGCTCAGTGGAAACCTTTTACAGGTAAATGGCAAAGTGACCACTCCTACACTTGTGCATGGAATGAGAACACGCTCTACCCTGTTGAATCAGCCAATATGAGGTAACTGCCTCAACAAACACCAAAATCTTAGTGAGTTTAAACAACAAAGTTTATTTCTTGTTCATGCTATTATAGGTAAGCCAGGAACCCCAACTCAATATTACCACTTAGGAACCCAGCTAACAGAAGACTCTTTTTCAACACATACTTTCCATAATCTCAGAGGCATAGGGAAAACATGGTGAAATATGAAATGGCTCTAAAAGCTTCTTCCTGGAAGTGGCACACATCAATCATCTCAGCTCACATTTTATTGTCCAAAAAAAATCTCATGGCCAAGGCTGAGTTCAAATAGATTGGGAAAAACAATTTGACCAATAAACCTGGAATTAGAGAAATTTCATTTTTGAGCATCCCTAATGACTAACATGTATGTTCCAAGATATTTGTTCCACATTCTTCTTAGGAGACCATAATACTGGAAAAATAAATAAAACTATACTATGAGATCAAAAAATTGTCCTTAAAGTAGCAAAGGTTATCACAACTTATTATAGATACCAGCAAACTTTTGAAACTACTGTACCAAGCTGAGAGATTTGTTAGAGGCTGTATAGGGTCAAAAGGCCCTCACAAAATAGTTTCTGCTTTAAGATTTATCTTGAATTGAATAAATATTAACACTATCAGTCACCCTACAAAGCAGCAAATCATGGGCAGAAAATGTGACCTTAGAGGTTAGGCCTTACAATAGAAACAGAAGGTGTCACATTACTCTTTCTGACTTGATAGGGTGTAGAAAATGCGGACATGTAACAATGGGACTCTCTTACTTTCTCTGGGTCTCAGCTGAAACGTCATGTGGTCAGAGACACCTAACCTGCACACTTTATACAGAATAGCATCGCCCACCCATCTCTTGATTCTGCTTACTGTTTTATCTTCATAGCACTTATCACCATCTGAAATGTCCTACATTTATTTATATCTGCCTACCTACTAGAATTTAAACTTTAAAAGGAAGATTTTTGATATATCCCCACTGATTAGAAGAGTGCCTAGCAGGTAGTAGGAACTTTGCAAACATTTGTGAACAAATGAATGTCTGTATGAGAGCTCTCCCAGGTGTTTGAAGGAAAGGCTAGACTCCTCCTCTGAGAGAGATTCAGCAAGGCCCTGGTGAGAGTCAGAAAGAAGGACTCTACACTGGGAGGAAGCACATGTGATGGGCCTGGAGCTTCCATACTGCATCCATACTGCAAGTCCTATTCCCATAAGAATTTCTGTAATGTACGTCCTTTTTGATAACTCCATGCCTTCACCATGGAGGGCCTTGCTAAATGTTTTCTCCTGGTCTCTAGTATCACACTTCATTCATTTAATGTAGAATAAAGAGAACATTTTATATAATATTATATAATATTATATTATATAATATAAAATTAAATATATATATATGTATATAATTTTCTTCTTCTCCTACTCCATAGGAAGTGGGTCTGAACTGGAGTTGGGTCTATGGGCACTGGCTCTCTTAGCACCATGCTCATTCTCCAATAACCTTCCTAAAACTTGCTCATCCTTCCAGTCTCAGATGAGTCATCAACTCAAGAAGCATTGCCTGACCTCTAAACTATGACAAGTACCACTACTAATGCCTTCTTAGTACCCTTTAAATTTCCTCCATCGCATATGTTATGCTGTGAGCTCCAAGTATTCAGGAACCTGCCTATCTAGTTTCTGCTGCATGTCCACTGCCTAACATGGTATCTGGCATGTGCTATCAATATATGCTAAATGAAAAGTTAATGTTGTGAATGAATGAATGAATGAATGAATGAATGAATGAATGAAATTACAGCAATTGAAAAGAATCCATAATCACATCGGGTATTGTCTACATACTGAACAAATAGTTCCTTTATAGGTATGTACTACTGCTTCTCAAATGTGTGGAGATGCTTCTGACATTCATGAAATACAAATTTATTTAAAAGAGTTATTGAAATTGTGTATTTACTGAGTTAGTGAATGCTAAAAATACTACTATTATCATGTAGAAATTCCAGTAATGCTTTGAGTTTTTTAGAAAGATTCTTATCCTTGAAGAAGTTGGAAAATTAGTGAGCTAGAAAAAGGTGATGAAATTAAATTCACATACAAAGAAGTGTGATATAGGCTGTAAATATACTGGCTTCACTATGGTAGGCATGTGGAGTATACAGAAAATTAATTCAGTCATGATTTTGATGAACTCAATATAAATAAAAAAGCAGATTCGGGTTAATTCCTCCCACTAACTATAGATTTTCACTTCCTTTCGATGAGGGTCTCTCAGATGCATCACAATTATATATTGACTCCCAATACAGGTGACAATCTCCTCATCTGCAGCACAGAAACACAAACACACAGCAGCAGACTCTTAGGTGATCTCACATGCATTGTCACCAAACACAAACTCCTAAAACGTTTACTCTATAAAGCAAGAGGATCTGGCCAGATGATCTTTAATATTTTCCCTTACGCTTTTAAATTTCATAACTTTCTAAGAAACCTAGTTGGGAGGTTAATTTCAACTTTGCTCGGAGGAGTATATTAATTAAATCAACTAGAATAGAGTCAATCTAAAATTACTGTAAAGCCTATGGAAACAATCAGGTAGATTATATTCATGACCACTTGTTCTTGCTTTCATAATAAGACAGCATAGTCATTTTCTCAGAGAGGTGAGGATATTTCTGCTTCATCAAGGTCCTAACAAATTTTATAACTTCAGGGAGCTGTTGGAGTGAAGCAATTACGAGCACAAGTTTGGAATCATGCAGACCAAGACTGAACCCTACTTCTCTGTCACTTATGAGCAATTGGTTATTGGACAAATCACTCAAGCACTCTCGGACTATCTTCTTCACTACAAAATGTAGGTAACAATTTATACTTGACAGGATATAGCACAGTGCCTGGCACTTGGAAAACACTGAATAAATGACACCTTCTTACACACTTTTGACCTCATCTTGAACAGACATAATTAAAACAGGTTACCGGCCAAGCTCTTTATTTCTGAGCTACACAACAGGTCTGCCACTTTGGGGCCTTGAAATGAGCAATGATTGTTTTAACCTTCTCATCAATTATAAATAAATGATTAGTGCTGGGCCCAAATCTTGTTAATGACAGGACCCTTGTCTGGACACTTGGATAAAAGGCACACTTCATGCTTGGCAGCAGTCATCCCTCGACGTGTACATCTGGTGGTCAGAATGAAGAGTCCTTTCCTGAGAGTCTTCCCCCAGTAGTCTGATTTCTTATCATTAAGAAAGGGAGGAAAAATCCTTCAGAAGTTTTTATATAGAAGCCTAACATTGTAATGTGTGAACTTATCCAGGAGGCAATTACTATGTTCACATTTTAATTTTAGCAGGATATATTTAAAGTTACATATACAAAGGTATGACACAGATTGCAAGTGCACTTCATCTCTAGTGAGTACAAGTATGGAGTTTAGAGCAAATTAATTCAGTCATAATTTTCATAATTTACTCAATGTAAATGGAGACACAGGCAGATGTAGAATTCATTTAAATGCTTGTATTTTCATATCTTAACAAAGTGGAGGTTTATTTACTGAATTTCTGGCGCACGCTCTCTCTCTCTCTCTCTCACACACACACACACACAGACACACACACACACACACAGACACACACACACACTTCAAGGATTTTCTATAATAGCCAATAAGTCTATATGTACCAGGGGGTTGAAAGATAAAATACTCTAAGAGACAATTGTACATCCCAGGGATGTTTCTGCAGTTGCTCTATTGAGATCCAAAAATTTGAAGCCACCACTGGAGGCCCAAAATTACCTAAAGGAATCAACTAAGTGAAATCCTTTTTACAGAAGGCTCTGACTGGACTACGCTCATGGGAACATCAATCTGAATTCTAACCCTAAGGCTAGAAATGGAAAATAATGGAGCAATTTTTCCCTAGAGGAGAAAGCTTTTGATCCCACCACCTGTAAAATGCTTTTGCCTCTGTTCTTTGCAGATTCTGATTTATCCAAGCTCCAAAAGGCCTGACTCTCACAAGAGATGAGATAGCCAGGTTCATCAAATACATGATGTTCCTCTTTCCTGTGCTACCTGCACTCCAATGGGCTTCCTTTAATGGGTGAAAGTACTTAGGTGAGTTAAGAATAGATCCCAAGTTTATTTCGAACCCAGAAGTTCTTAATTTGCTCTCTTTCTAACACATATAATCTCTCTGCCACTGCATTCTCTTGGAGTTTGCTAACAATTCATACTCATTTAATCAATTTCTAACTATCTCACTGGCATTTTGAGCAAGAAAATATGGAGTGTGGGGGGGGGTATTAATTAAACATATTCTAAAGGAATATTTTAGAGTTGCAAGTGCAAAATTTTCATTCTGAAAGGATTCCTACTTTTGGAGAAATTCTGTACAGAGAATATAGATTGCTAAAGGCAGTTAGTAAATAATGAAGGAGAAGGTGAGGAAAATGAGAGAATTCAAAGATCAGGAAGTTAGCAAGTTAAACTTGCTATATTTTGCCATAAAGAGAAGCTGGTCATTTTATGAGAATAAGACCATGTGAACGTCAGCTGAGCAAATGGGATTTGTAACAGAAACTATTGGGAAGAAAAGGCAACACTACTGGACTAAAAGAGTATTTCAGAAAGAAAGAAAACATTTTTTCCAGTTATCTGATTTGTTTAATAGATGTGGTTTTTCATCAAATCCATCTCACTGGTTATTATATAGTCATATATTTAATTAAAATATTAAATATAAAATATCCCTAAACATACTAGCTAGATAAAAAAGTAAGAAACTCTTTTTAGCATTGATTTCAGTGAGTGGGCTCATATTAGAAAGGTTGTTCCATTTTAAGTATTAATGAAAGCGTACCATGTTTTACAAGGCTCCTACTCCATTATTGTCTGTTCCAAATGCAATATTCATGACCCATGTGACGTACTAGTTGGCCGTATTGTCGATTGATAGGTGCATAATGTGCCATATAAATATATATAAGACATATTCAATTACAGTGAGTTATTTCTTATACACTGTCTGCAATTTATGTTACCTAATTGCTCCATTTAAAAACATAGCTTGCCAGGCGTGGTGGGTTGCTCAGGCCTGTAATCCCAGCACTTTGGGAGGCCGAGGCAGGTGGATCACCTGAGGTCAGGAGTTTGAGAACAGCCTGGCCAACATGGTGAAACCCTGGCTCTACTAAAAATACAAAACATTAGCTGGACATGGTGGCAGGAGCCTGTAATTCCAGCTCCTTGGGTTACTGTGGCAGGAGAATTGCTTGATCCCTGGAGGTGGAGGTTGCAGTGAGCCGAGATCACGCCACTCCACTCCAGCCTGAGCGACAGGGCGACACTCCAAAATAAGCTGTATTTCCATGTATGTGTGGTTCTCATCACAAAATTCCAAAATAAGATACTGGGTACCTACTGGGCACAACACTAGTGGAAATACACCTAATGTCTATTTCTCTATTAAAAGGGAAAATGTGTGCATACAAAATTGGTAAAATGTATGCATATAAAATTGGTATAATAAATCTATGGATCAGAAACTCCACAATGGCTGGTCAGTTTAAATTGAACAAGGAACTGATCAAGCATAGAACAACTGGACCCTATACTCATACTATTATGTGTACACATAGAACCAAAACTTTCCACCAAGGTCACTGACCAGAGGCTGCTACATGGACTCACTATCAGAACAAAATTCCACAGAACCAACAGAATATAATTCACCAATTTTCTACTCATATATTGTGAATTCAATAGTGACCTTACTATTAAATACATGGATATAGTTGAAGGTAAAGAATTGCAGTTACTACTGCTTTCCTTCATTATGTTGTCAATATAATTAACATCATTTAAACATAGACTTGTACTTACTGACAAATTTTAGTGATAAATCATGAAATAAGTATTCAGACTTTACATACTTCATGGCAATGAACATCAGAATAGCTTTGATTGGCCACCTTTTGAAACCTCCAATCTTCAGCTTCCTTGAAAAATTAAGAAAAACTCTTACGTAAGTAGAGTATGAATATGGTGAGGGAATAGACTCACCTAATTGTCATTTATTCTCCCAGGCAACTAATTCATTCAGATAAAAAATAACCTACTGTCATGGTAGCATACGTCTATGACAGAAGTTCAGGAATCCAAAACATAATACTAGCCTCTTTATTCTTGCTTTCTACTCTTGTCTAGTCTAGTGTTACACATAGTTTAGGCTCCCCTAACCTCTGCATTGCCATAACCTCCACCACTGCCCACCCTCATACATGACTTTACTGTTTTCCATAATATGAATTACACTGATGGTTTCTTTTATGTTTATATAGAAGCATTCATTTGTAGTTCTCACCATTTGTTCATTCACTCAACATATATGTATTTTGTGAGCTGCATCTTTTTTTCAATAAGAACACACACGTAAACAAGAATCAAAAAGACAAGCTATAAGAAGTGTTGGTGGGGATGTGGAGAAAGGGAAACCACTGTACACTGTTGGTGGAAATATAAATTAGTATAGCCATTATGGAAAGAAGTATGGACTTTCCTAAAAAAAAATAAAAATAGAACTACCATATGATCTAGTAATCCCACTTTTGGGTCTATATTCAAAGTAAATGAACTCAGTATGTTGAAGAGATATCTGCACTCTTAGGTTTACTGCAGCTTTATTCACAATTGCCAAGATATGGAAACAACCTAAGTGTCCGTGGATAGATGAGTGGATAGATGAATGCATTTAAAAAAAATGTGTCATATACATAATGGAATATTATTCAACTATGAAAAAGAAGGAAATTCTGTCACTTGTGACAACATGGATAAACTAGGAGGACATTATGCTAAGTGAAATAAGCCAGACACAGAAAGACAAATGGATAATCTCACTTATATGAGGAATCCAAGAAAGCTGAACTCACAGAAGCAGAGGATACAGCAGTAGTTGCCAGATGCTGAGACATGGAGAAATGGGGAAATGTTGATCAAAGGATACAAACTTTCTGTTATAAAATTAATAAATTCTGGGAATCTGATAAACAGCATGGTGACTATACTTAGTAATAATTCCATACTGTTTACTTGAAATTTACTAAAAGTAGATCTTAAATGTCCTCACTCACCACATGCACACGCGCACACATACACACACACACACACACACACACACACGGTGATGGATATGTTGTTTAATTTTACCGCAGTAATTATTACATAATGTATGTCTGTATCAAATCAAGAGTATGTATATGAAAACATGGTACACCTTGAATATATACCATTTTTGTCAATTACACCTCAATAAAGCTTGGAGGAAGGAGAAAGAAACTTTTGACCTGCTCTAATACACTCAAAAATGTCACCATTCTGCCAGATATTATGGCAGTGGGGCTGAGAGAGGAAAGGGGGAACAGAAGAAGTGATTAATGGAGTGTGAGCCCCAGCCCCCAATCTACAGTCCTGAGAAGAAATCAGAGAGTAGTAGAATGTATGAAAGAATCATCACTGCTGTTGGCTGGCTCCATCCTTTTTATCCATTGAGTTTCCAGGACAGAGCTCTAGTGTCCATGAGAAATGGCCCTTAGCAGCATCCTTACCCACAGCCATTTAGAATTATGCTAGCACTGGATTTCCTATTAAAGGGAAACACAAAACAGGTATCTCCTATTTTCTATTTTACCTTTAAACTGTGGCCCCAAAATGAACTGTGTCTTCAACTTCTTCGGTAACTTTCTAAGCAACTGTATTCAGTTCTCTAGGCAAAAGGGAATACGATACATTTAACTAATCATCTTTTTCTTGGACTTAGTTGAGAAAAGGCTTGAACTAATTACATTTACATCAAGATCCTGGAGTTCTACTTGAAACAAAAATATTTACTGAGTGACTGGATTTGGGTCATTTTTCTTGGTGGGTCACGTTTTATGCCTTGTGATTGCTTGAATTAAGCTGACAGTTTTATATATAACAGGAGATACATCCTATGGACCTCTTTGGTTTTGGAATGATCTATATTAACCTGCTATTAAGAGAATACTGGTACTGAAAGAAATGAATAGCTTGAGAGTCACCATTTCTTCTCTTATAATAAACATTAGAAGTTGAGACATATGAAAAAACATTTGGAAATGTGTTATATATACCCATCTTTCCTGCAGGCAAAATGACTAAAAGTACCTTTAAAATGTCATGAGTGGGCCACAATTTACATTTCCAAAAATCATGGATGTTTTCAAGCCTATGATAAACTTTATTTGGACACTTAAAAAACAGCCCTCTGTTCAAACTTTATCAACATTCCAAACTTGAATTTACATGCAGAAAGTTTCCTAATTTGGGAGCATTTTTTAAACCTATTGTTGCTGTCTTTAATCATGTACAAGCTGTAGGGAGAATGAAAGAATAGGAATGGATATTTCTAGTTACCTAATGTTTTGTGTTTTTATACCAATAACTTATAAAATGAGGAAATAGTATTTCCTGACATAAAATATTTGGACTTTCACAGAATATAATTTAGCTAGATCATCCATGCCAAAAGTGGCACAAAACATCTTTTACTTTTCTTTCTTAGGTTAGTTTTATCAAGGTATAATTTACATACAATAAAATGCATCTATATTGTATGTACAAGTCCTATGAGTTTTGACAAATGGGCACAGCCGTGTAACCAACTAATCAGCCCTACAACCCAGATATAGAGCATTTCCATCCCACCAAAAGCTCATTCATACTCTCTTGCAATCAATCTCCCAATCCCCAGCCACAGGCTACCACAAATCCACTCTTGCTATAGATTAGTTTTATCTATTCTACAATTTCATATAAATAGAGTCAAACAGCATGTACATGGTATGTCTGGTTGCTTTTACTCAACATAATATTAAGATTCATCCATGTTATTGTACATAATGGTGGTTTATTCCTTTCCATTGGTGAGTGGCATTCTATTATATGATACAACACAATTTGTTTATCCATTCATCTGTCAATAGGCATTTGGGTTGTTAAAAAGATATTTTTTAGTGGCACACTGTTATTGCTATTAGCACAGCTGTGTGTGCACATACATGTGTGCATGTTGTATTGCAGTGTAGTGTGTGTTTGGGGAGAGTTGTGGGGTGTGTAAAATGTGGTGTGTTTCGTCATATATATGCTGGAGGTAGAGTGAAAGAAGAAGAAGGGATATTTCTAGTTACTCTAACTTTGGAGATTCTCCCTAAAAGTAAGCTTTTTGGGAAACTCTCCAACATTTGATTTGCTTAAATAAACTCAGAAATCTTTTTCATTTTAAAACTTTTACTAACACTGGCTCAGGAGAGCAGCAACAAATGGCTGTGGACCAGTCTCAAAGCTTAATATGCACCATGCTCTAACATGGTGATGCCTGGATGATCACCCCTGACTCCCTTCTAAGATGGTCACTGGAGGGCATGACTAATGAGTCAAAGACCACCAGAGCTTCTTCCCTGCCTCTGACTGGTCTTTCATGAAGGCTATTTGAAAGGGAAAAAGGATAGTTTTCCATAAAGGAATCTCACCAAGGACCTGAAGATGCTAACAAGGTGGTCTGCTGACTCTGGTGAAATTTTGTTTTTTTCTGAGACTCTTTAAAGTGACTGTTCACAAATGTATTGGGCCTCTGTACTAGTTTCCTAGAGCTGCCATAACAAATTATCACAAACTGGGTGACTTAAAACAATAGACAGTATTTGTTTTCTACATTAGATAGTATTTATGTATTAGTTCTACAGGACAGAAGTCTAAAATCAAGGTGTTGGCAGGGATGCACTCTCTAGAGGGAGTTCCATTCCTTGCCTCCCTTAAGCTGTGGCAGCTGTCCTCAGCTGTGGCTGCAGCTCCCTCTGCTCCAAATTATCTTCTCCTCTATGTGTCTCCTCCTCTATGTGTCTGTGTCATCTCCCTTTGCTCCTCTAAGGACATATATGGTGGCATTTAGGGCCCACCCAGAAAATCCATAGTTGTCTCCTCATCTCAAGATTTTAAACTTAATGACACCTACAAAGACCCCTTTTCCAAACAAAATAAAATCCAAAGTTCCAGGGATCAGGACTTGATAACTTTGGGTGAGCATTATTCAACCTGCCACAGTCTCATTCATTCTCTTCTGTCTTGCCCAAGTCCTTGGTCTACCTGAGGCTCAGTGTTATCATGTACAAAATATAGACAGTATCATATAGTTCTTTATCCATCAATCAGTCAGATTCCAAGTTTACCTGTTTGTAGTTCGAAGTGACAGAGAAAGGATTAATCTTGCAGGCATCAATGCATTTCTGTGACATGAGAGTATGAGTTTATTCCTTTAAAGTTTTAAATTCAGCTATTTTCTTCTTTGTGGTCATATGTCTCTGTTTATTAATTCATTTATTAAATATTTATTCACCACTCTTTCCCTGGAACACTTTGAGATACTAAACAAAGCCCCTGTCCTTATGGAGTTAATATTCTGAAGAAGAAGAAGACAATCTCTAAGTAAATGTGCTATCAGGCAGTAGAGAAGGATAGGGAAGGAAGAAAAGCCAATAAAAGGGTTTATTATTGAACTAAGTGCTATAGTACCAGGGGCTGGATTTGACCAGGACTCATAGGAATGATTTAAGAATTGTTTACTGGGCTGGGTGTGGTGGCCCATACCTGTAATCCCAGCACTTTGGTAAACCGAGGTGGGCAGATCACAACGTTAGGAGTTCAAGTCCAGCCTGGCCAACATGGTGAAACCTCGTCTCTACCAAAAATACAAAAATTAGCCAGGCGTGGTGGCAGGAGCCCGTAATCCCAGCTGTTAAAGAGGCTGAGGCAGCAGAATTGCTTAAACCCAGGAGGCAGAGGTTGCAGTGAGCCAAGATTGCACCACTGTACTCCAGCCTGGGTGACAGAGCATGACTCCATCTAGGAAAAAAAATAAAAAAAGAATTGTCTACTGAAAGGACAAGAAGATTTATCCATGGGCTCCTCCCATCATCGGTTGAGGATTGCCTTCAATACATTAACTTCCCTGCACCCAAGAGGGCTACACTTGAATGTGGTCTGGGTGAGCTCCTATCAGTCCAGAGAAGGCCCTGAAGCAGAATACAATGCACTCTTGAGGGGTAACACTGGTATGTGATAGAAGTCTGTGCCTGCACAGAACTGTACACTATGGCTGCAGCTAACATCAGAAGCATGCCACGGGGATGTGATGGGGGCACCACCATACTATAAACACCATACCAACATTTGCCACATTCTGCCTTTGCACTTACTGTACACAACACAGTTAATAAAACAATCATGTGCTGCATAAAGGACCTTTCAGTCAACAATGACCAGCATATATGATGGTGGTCTCTCAAGATTGTAATGGAGCTGAAAAATTCCTGTCACCTAGTGACACTGTATCCATTATAACATTACAGCATTCTTGGTGACACTGGTGTAAAGAAGCCCATTGTGTTGCCAGTCATATAAAAGTATACCACATACAATTACATAGAGTACATAATACTTGATAATAATAAACAACTGTGTTACTGGTTTATGTATTTACTATACTTGTTATTATTAGAAAGTATACTCCTTTTACATATATACATACATATATGTATATATAAACACATGTATGTATACATATATACATGCATGTGTATATACATATATAGTATATATACATATATATATACATACATGCATATATACATCTATATATATACGTATATATGCATGTATGTATATATACACGTGTATATACACATACATATATGTATACATATATGAATATATGTGTATATGCATGCATGTGTATATATGTATGTGTACACATATATATGTATAAACATGCATATATGTATATATACATGTATGCACATGTATGTGTATATGCACATGTATGTATATGTATGCATGCATGTATGCGTGTGTGTAGATATATTTAAAATGAAATCTCGCTCTGTCACCCAGGCTGGAGTGCAGTGGTGCAATCTTGGCTCACTGCAACCTCTATCTCCTGGGTTCAAGCAATTCTCCTACCCCAGCCTCCCAAGTAGCTGGGATTACAGGTGCCTGCCACCACACCGAGCTAATTTGCATTTTTAGTAGAGACAGGGTTTCACCAAGTTAGCCAGGCTGATCTCAAACTCCTAACCTCAGGTGATCTGCCGGCCTTGGCTTCCCAAAGTGCTGAGATTACAGACATGAGCCACTGCACCTAGCCTACTTATATTTTTAAAAAGTTAACTGTAGAACAGCCTCAGTCAGGTCCTTCAGGAGGTGTTACAGAAAAAGATGTTATTATCATAGGAGATGACAGCTCCATGCCTGTTATTGTCCCTAAAGATCCTGCAGTGGGACAAGACGTGGAGGTAGAAGACAGTGATAGCAATGATCCTGACTCTGGGTAGACCTAGGTTAATGTGTATCTTTGTGTCTTAATTTTTAACAAAAGTAATTAAAGAAAAATTTAGGAAAAAGGCTTACAGCATAAGGATATCTTAAAAGATAATATTTTTGTACAGCTGTACAATGTGTTTGTGTTTTAAGTTATATTATTACAAAACAGTCAAAAAGTTGAAAATTTAAAAGTGTATAAACTAGAAAAGTTACAGTAAGGTAAGGTTAATTTATTATTAATTAAAGAAAATATTTTTATAAATGTAGTGTAGCCTAAGTGTACAGCATTTATAAAATCTACAGTAGTGTATAGTAATGTCCTAGGCCTTCACATTCACTCACCCCTCAGTCACTGACTCACTCAGAGAAACTTCAAGTACTGCAAGCTCCATTCATGGTAAGTGCCCTATACAGGCACACTAGCTTCTATTTTCTATGCCATATTTTAACTGTACATTTTCTATGTCGAGATACACAAATACTTACCATTGTATTACAACTGCCTGCAGTATTCAGTACAGTAGCATGATGCACAAGTTTGTAGCCTAGGAGCAATAGACTGTACTCTGTAGCCTACGTGTGTGGTAAGCTACACCATCTAGGTTTGTGTAAGTACCCTCTGTGATGTTTGCACGATGATGAAATGGACTAAGGGAGGTATTTCTCAGAATGTATAACCATCATTAAGTGAAGCATGACTGTACTTGTGAAATACTTAAAACTAACACAAATGCTATGTATACAATTGATTATGAGCAAACTGCAGAGGCCCAGAGCGGCTACCAACCGTGTACAACCACTATCACCATCTGTTGGTGGCAAACAGAATTGATAGATTTTTATTCTGCAGAGGAACTGTATGGATTAGGAAATAGTTGTAATCTGAATATACTGAAGCAAAAGAATGTCTGTAATTCTCACTTCACCGAGTTTCTGTGATGAGTAAATGCTATAATTCACGGGAAAGCACTTTTTCTATCATAAAACAATATATAAATGTTAGTTTATGGATTGATAGGAGAGATTTAATCCTCATCTCTGATGCCAGATTAAGTCTTAGTGCATTGTAGCCAGATACCTAGTAGGTAATCTAAAGTTTATGGAATGTTGTTTTTATTTTTTGACTTCTGCTGAAACAGCCTTTCCAGGTTTTCACCTGCTAAGATTCAAAGTCCAGTTCAGCTGTCACCCAAGAATAGAAATCATTTTTTTTTCCACACATGTTCTTTGCATTGGCACTAAGAGACCACTTACCACAAGCATTTTGGCTAATCGTAAACAATTCTCTGGCCTCACTCAATAGTGAACCTCTTGAAAACAAGAACTATACCTGATTCCTCTGCCTAGCACGTAGCATTGTATTTGGTGTATAGTAGGCATTCGATAAATGTTTGTTGAAATTGTTGAATTAATTTGCTATCAAATAACAACAGCCTCCTTCCTCCTTAGCTGTGTCTCACAGCAAGCAGCCGGGCCCAGCAGGGTGGAAGAGATGAAGGGAATTCATCTAAAATCAATTTATTTGGGGAGAAAATGTACTGTAGTCAATGAAATGATTCAGTTTCATCTTTTTGTACATAGCTTTAGAGCTGTACATGATCATAATTTCATGTCAACTATCAAGTCCCTTAAGTCATGTGGTGATATATTACTTTTTCATATTAATATATAGTATAACACTGCACAAACAATATCAACAATTCCACAGGAACTAAATCCTGGCATAGAAAGTGACAGTACTAGCGGTTCACCGGGTAATGGCTAGGTTTTGTGCAGTTTGGAAGAAAAAGAAAAAACTGCTACAGATTTATAGATACTTACAAAAGGCATATGTTCATAAAATTATCAATTTTAAGAAAAAGAAAGACATCTCTTCCAAGAGAAAAACATCTGACTCATTTTGAAATCAGTAGGCTCCATTCCAATTAAACAGATTGCAGACCAGAAGACAGCTCAAGATTGTTGTGAGAACTTCATGAGGCCCTTTCCTTTCTTTTCCGAAATTAATGAGAAATACTCAGGATATGTGAAGCCATGAATCAGAAAAATATGCAAACCTGGCTGGGTGATAACTCCCCTGAACTGGAGAAAGGCCTTATTGAAATGAAGCATCCAAACGGACTGGACAATGCCTCAGTGTGGTTAGTTCAATGGAGCCATGCTTTCTTACCAGGAGATGAAAACAACTGCCAAGTAGGATTCAGAAAAAAAAAAAAAAAAAGCTTTTTCTCCCTTGAAGTTCAGCAGTGGTTCGCTCTGCACAGATATCTGGGGTTGGACACTAGTTTGTTTACAACACCATTTTAATACAAGCAATATGAATGCTTAAAGAGTCACCCCACCCAAAACAAACCAGCTGGTCTTCTAGTCACTGCTCTCCACTTCTGTGCCTTTCTCTGCCACTTAGAGTCTGAGGTCCTCTGCTAAGGAGAGGGCAAATGCAAAGCCCCTCTGCACTTTGCTCACCACACTCTATCTCCCAAACCCTTCTACAAAATGTGCTAGCCTTGTTCACACCTCAGCCCCTCAAACCCACAGCTCTCGACCTGCACATACTATTTTCAAGCTGGTGTCTGGGCTAATATGCCACTGCCTCCAAGGTAATATTTCTTCTGAATAGAAGTTTTTCTGGTGACCATTCTTAGAGGCATTCTAATGGTGAAGACTGCCAACTCCATGGCAAGCCAGTGAGGAAGATACTGTCTGACAGTTCTTTTAGCACCTCCCAGGTCACACCATAAGCAGCTTATCACTCCTCCTCTCCCAGGGGAAGCCTTCTTTGTTGACCAAAAGAATGATAAAGGTTCTCAGGTCTTGATGACCTTCCAAAGGCACTTTGGGTAGCTGCTCAAACAGGAATCCCCATCTCCTGGTCCCCAAGAGTCCCTTTATCACTTTTATCTCACAGTCCTTGTAAACCATTCATGAGAAAACAGTAAAGCAGCTCCTGAAAACCTGGAAATAAGGTTGCAGTCAAGAGTTAGCCAGTAAAATTCACACAATAATTTTGTTTGGGATTTTGGTTGTTTGCTTTCCACAAAATGGCATCTGAAATTATTTGGGGACAAAGGATTATACTTCCCTGTTTTCCCAGAAGAATAAAGGGATTTATTTTCTCGTAAATGGAACTATGTGGAAAGTTACCCCATGCTGAAAACTAATAGAGTTGGGAGAGAGTATCTTTTTTTCTCTCCTTGCAATTCCTTTAGGAGTTGTACCTCACTCACAGCCCTGATCTGTTCTCTACAGCCATCTATTTATCATTGATCTTCTTTCTCTCCTACTGCCTCTGCTTTCTTCATGTCATCCTTTAAAATTCCTGGAAAATGTTGGACAGGAAGCAGAGTTCTGGGATTAAGAAGAACAACCATGGTTTTTTATAGAATATTTGCTCAGGCCTAGGATCTCTTCCACAAAAGACTCTGTCTGTCCTTTGCCAGTGGTTAGAAAAATTCTAAGGAGAATATCCACAAATGTATGACTGAAGAGTCTTAAAATACCCCAGACTCAACACAGAGAAATAATTATCCTCCAAAGGAAAAGACTATGTAATTGAAGTCTACTAAACTGAAATTAACCGATTGCATTCTAACATCTCAGAAGAAATACTATGAATAGAAGACAGAATCAACATAAACATGAAAGCAAAAAATGAAACCTGAGTAATTCCTGAGACCTTAATGTGGTACTGTTTACCCAGCACTTCCCAGGTGAGGCTTGCTCTGCATGTGACCCAAAGGAGCAAAGGAGCATATATAGTTACGTGGGTAGTGGAAATGAACTCATCAAGCCTCAATTTTGAATGGCCTAAAATATTCCCTTCCTCTCTGAATTCATGATCCCAAGCATTTTTTTGATATCGTTGAAATTGCTAGGTCCCTCAATACCAGGAAAATCGATGCTCTGGATAAGGGCTCCAGCATTCCATCATTGGAAAAAGTTATCACCCCTGGCTACTAATAAATTACTCATAAGGATTATACATCTTTTCATACATGTTTGATTAGTTTACATCTATTACTATGATACTCTGTGTCCACCTAGTTCAAAGCTGAAGACCATACCTTTGTAACTTCCTCAACAAACAACAAGGGTTAACATATAACGTGTCCTTACCACATACCAGACATTTTCTAAGCAATTTATATGCATTAATATATTTTAGCCTCACAATAATCCTACACGGTAGGAGTAGAAATTATTTTTACCCCCATTCTACAGATAAGGAAAATGGGGAAATTGCTTATGATTATAAAGATGGTAGGTGGCAGAGTCTGTGCCCTTAAGCCCTACACAATGCTGCCTTTTAAAGTGGCATGTGCCCTGGAGAGCATGAATTAATTTGCTAGGGCTGCTATGACAAAATATCATAGATCGGGTGGCTTAAACAACAGATATGTATAGTTCTGGGGATTGGAAAATCCAAAATCAAGGTGCCAACTTATGAGCTTCCTGGTGAGGCCCTCTTCTTCACTTGCAAATGGCCACCTTCTCACTCTGTCCTCACATGGCAGACAGAGAGCTCTCTTTCTTCCTCCTCTCATAAAGCCACTAATGCCATCATAAAGGACCTACCCTCCAAGACCTCATCTGACCCTAATTACCTCCCAAAGTTCCCGTCTTCACATGCCTTCACACTAAGGGTCAGGACTTCAATACATTAATTGGATGGATGTGGGGATGGGGACATAATTAAGTCCACAGCAGGAAGAAATGTGGAAACTCCCATGTGATCATAATAGTCATTCAGCACAAACTATTAAACAGGTGTCTATGCTCTAATCAGCACTGCATGCATGAGTTCATCTCCAGGCCTGGTTATTCTTGTCATGCAAAAAGCACCTCTCTAGGCTTTTACAATGTTAGGAAAATCCTGTAAGTAGTCACCTGAACAAAGGTATTACTGAGTGAAAGTCTGCCTGTACCAAACAGCTTCCCGTAGGTGACAGTTATGGTTTCCAGGGTGAAATCCATCAACCAAACTCTTCAACCCCCTTGTGTATTAATAATTAAACACATTTTCTTATCTATAAGTACAAATAGGACATACAAAGTTCTGATGGCAACTTCCAGCTTCTGTTCACTAAGGAATTGAGGAGGCCTCTCAGTTACAGGCATCACGAAAATACTGTATTCTCTGCTCAGTTCTATAGTCCTCTTCTTTCAGGTCTGGTGATCATGTGTACCCTATGTAAGTCCTAATTTGATATTTCTAGCATACTGCACAAAATGTTTCATTGTCACTCATGCACTGCTTATAGTAAAATCATTAAGCACCAGGTATTAACCACTGATTCTTACTTTGTTTTCCTCCATCATGTTCTGTGAGACACTGACTTCGTCCTCTACTTGCTAAAGGAAAAGTCTGAATGAGTCCATGAACTTCTTTTCTGCAAGTAGCCTCAATATGTTGGGTCTTTGTTCTCTCTGCTATGATCAACATCAGGATTCTTCATATTTTGACAATATCATAATATTTTTACTCTTTTTGCGAGAAATGTTACTTCCTGTTTAGCATCAAAACTGAAAATACCTTCTTCCACATGATAAAGCCCCTGAATCTTTGCAAGTGACATCATTAGCCAACCCTCTGCCTGCAACACCCACCACCATCCCACATCCTGCCATTAGGGGCAATATCGCTTAATAAATTTCGTTACTATATGTGTTAATGTAAGTTTTATAAATAAATTTTCTGTATCTCAAAGAAAATTTGTTAGACTGATTAATAACTTCATTCCTAGTATTGTGAGGTTACTTACGTATGTGTTCTCACAATGGCACATTGTTTTCAGACTTAGTTGAGCAACTTACTTTTGTTTTTTATATGTTTTAATTCACTATTTTTTAATTTTTCTAGACAGGGCTTTTGATTTCCACATTTCACTTTTCAGTGGTTATCTCTCTTAAGTTTCTTCCTGCTTTAGAGTGTAATATTTTGCTACTTCCTCAGGATTCAGCCACAGCACAGATCTGACCTGCCCATCTTTCATGTCTTCCATTCTGAAGCAACTGATGTTTCTTAAACTCATCAATTGCATCAATACCCTATTTCTCAAATACATATCTGCAATGTAGTTATATGTCAAGTCTATTTTGTCACTGCCGCGATTTGGTCACTTTGCAACTGATTTAGACCTAAACAGTGTCATTCATTTTGCAGAAGCATGGGCCTGTGCCAGTTTTTTGAAACAAAAACAACACTGCTTACTGGTTAAAAAAAAAAAATAGATTATAAAATATTGTTTCCTTTTTCTTGACTCTAATAATGCTTTTTTAAACAACTGAAAATCAACTATCATAATATTTAGCTATGTATTTTCTTAATTAAATGTGTTCATCCTTTTTGGTTTAAGTAATTGATGAACAACTTTATTCCAAATTTCCAGTTTTCACAATATCTGCTCCCATAATCGTACATCACTATGTTCACTCTAATGATTGACTTTATTAATAAAATACAATATCACCCAGACCTTGGTTTCCAAATATCTTTCCCCACTAAAAGGAACCAAGGGTCCCTAGAGAAATGGTTAAATCCTAGGATTGGGACATGGAAGGTATTAAATGAATCAGAAACACCTTCATGTTCCAGAATAAAAATAAGCGTGAAAAATTATAAGAGAATAACAAGAAGATATAGCAGCCAACTTGAAGGGACTCTCACTGGTCAAATCTAGAATAATTTTATTATCAAAATAAATACGGAATGATACAGTATAACTCATTGAGTTGAATAAAAATCCCTGGATCTTTATTGATAATAAATAGCCAAACAAATGGGAAAGTAAGAAACTCTTTCTTACAGTAGAATGTCAACTAATTAATAAAGAAAGGAAAGCCAAGTTAGAAAAATCATGACAAGTTGATGGGTGCTGACGAGTTGATGGGTGCAACACACCAACATGGCACAAGTATACATATGTAACAAACCTGCACGTTATGCACATGTACCCTAGAACTTAAAGTATAATTTAAAAAAAAAAGAAAGAAAAAAAATCACTATTTTACAACTATCCTTGTAAAAACTGACTTAGGCAAGAATCATCAGTGGGTGCTAATTCTAGTGGTGAAAACTTTCAAAAGAACAAAAATTTCAAAGTATCTTCCCACAAATTACTTCTTAGTTCCAAAACAAAATATGGGAATAACAGTACAGTGGGAAGACTGACAACAACTTAACCAAGAGATCAAAATTAATGTCACCAATAAAATGTGCTTCTGGCTAGGAGAAAAAATTACAGCTCATATGAAGTATTCTACCAAAAATATATAGCCTGAATGTAATCATAAAGAAATATCAGAGATACCCAAGTAGAAAGACATTCTGTAAAATAACTGTCCTGTGTTCTTCAAAAAAATGTCAGTGATGTGAAAGACAAAGAAAGGCTGAGGAACTGTTCCAGTTTAAAGAAGACTGAAGACATATGGATCTAAACACAGCATACAATCCTGGACTGTATCCTGTGCTAGGGGGAAAAAAAAAAAAACCTATAGAGGAATATGTACAGTCAGTATTCTCCAGAGAAGAACCAATATTCAATCCTTTATAATAAATCTGCTCCTGTGTAGAAATAATGGAGGCTGGCAAGTCCCAAGATGTGCAGAGTGAGTCACCAAGCTGCAGAACTAGGAAAGCCAATAGTGTAGCTCTAGTCTGAAGGCAGCAGACTCAAGATCCAGGAAGAGCCAACATTTCAGTTCTAATCTAAAGGCAGGAAAAAGTCAATATTCCATTTCCGAGACCATCCGGCTCAATGAATTATCTCTTACCTGGGAGGGAGGGTTAGCAGCCTTTCTTATCTATTCAGGCCTTCAACTGATTGTACGGTGTCACCCACATTATGGAAGGCAATCTGCTGTACTAAATCTCCTGATTTAAATGTTAATCTCATCCCAAAACACTCTAATAGAAATATCCAGAATGGTTGAACAAATATCTGGGCACCCCCTGGCCCAGTCAAGTTGACACATAAATTAAACATCACAGACACTTATTGGGTCAGTTGACCAAATTAGAATTTGGTTTGTAGATTCAGGTATTGCATATTGATACAATACTTTTTGCCATAATAAGAAACAATAAAGTCTACTAATTTAAAAACTATGTTTGTTAAGTTTCCTGAATTTGGTCATTGTAATTTGGCTATGTAAAAGAATATTCTAATTCTTAGGAAATATACACTGAATAATCATTAGGTAAAGAGGCATATTGTATGCAACCTACTTTCAAACATTTCAGAAAAAAAATCAAGATACATAAAGAGAAGAAATGATAAAGCAAATGTGACAAAACCTTAAAAATGGATGAATGTAGGTAGCAGGTATACTTAAGTTCTTGCAACTTTTCTGTAAGAGATATATAATTTTAAACAAAAAAATTATGAGAGAGACCCAGGCTTGCTAGACCAGACTTGCTAAACCAGAAATCCTAGAAGTTATAATCTGACCCAGGTTGAGGTCTGGATTTAGGATTTTTCAAAGCTCTCCAGGTGACTCAAAAGTACAGTCAGACTTCATAACTATACGACTAATGGGACCTAATCTCACAATATGTTACACTGAATTCAAACCCTACATCTCTCCCCTAAATTTTTAAAATAAAGTTCAACTTAATCATAATTATAACCAATAAGTACTCATTGACATACTAATAAATCAAATATTAGTAAAGGCATTGCTGGGGTTTATTTTGCATATGAAATCCAGGGTCTATGCCCACTTAGGATCTGTGTGTCTTCTCTCATGTCACCTATGGAGTCACCACATACAAGCCAAGCACTGAAGCCACATGCTCTGAGTGGACTTTCATTCCCCAAATCACCCTTGCTTAAGGCTTTGTGAATAACATGAGCTCTTCTTTCTAAGCATGACAGTTAATCCTGAAACAACCAGCTGCAGACAACCTAGTGAATAATGAACTTGAGCAGGTCAGTAGAGGACCACATGATTTACATTCATTAAACCTAATGAAAATCACAAACAGGAACTAAAAGCTGGTGACTTTTATAATCAACAATTATTGGACTATACTACAAACTACTTCTAATAACTCCTTTAAAAACTTCTCTCTCTCAATTGTTAACTCTCTCTACTCCACACCCTAGACCAGAATTTAGTGTTGGATTTTGTATTCTGCCTGGGAGGATATTTTATTATTCTGGAATAGGGACTCAGGATCATGACATTTACCTCCATTGTAAAATGTAAACAGTCTCAGCAGAAATTTGTGACTTTTTCTGATCCACTGGAGATGTTGTGTCCTCCTATATCCCTTCATTCTTTTCACAAATATTTGTTGAACACGTACTCTCTTATAAGTACAATATAGGTTATATTTGTGATCTAAGAACCACAATATTTGGAAGGTGCACAGATAAAAAAGCTCACCCTCCATGCTGAAGATATCTGCCAGAAATCTCACACTACTTTTCAGCCAGTGCTCCAAAGTAAGGTTCTGATTTAATCTTTAACCCAACTTCATAATCAATCCTCCAGTGAAGTTTTTTTGACTAAATAAAATTAATAGCAGCTTCAATTCCAAGGTCTTTAATGAATGTTGTAACATTTATAAACTCAAGTGGTGCATCCCAGCAAAAAAACTTGAGTGACACCAGAGATCAATTTCTAATCCAACATTCAATGATAGTAGTTCTACATCCTTTAAATATATAGGGGGTTGTATAGGCAACACACTATAGGACTCATAAAAGAAAAGGAAGCAGCCAATGAAGATGACCAAGTCCTTGGATTATATCAAAAGTGGTGATTATAATTTGCTACATGTTGCACTACACATTGTTTCCTATTGGCAGTATGAACTGTCACACCTCTATGCCTTGGCAGGTTGTATACCTCAAGAATTGGAATCCCCTTTCCTCTTTCTCTGCCTGCAGAAAAATCTATCTCAACTAAGTGAAACTTCTGTCTTTAATGTTTACTTGTCTAGTAAATCACCTTATGCTTAGCATGTTTGTTTTTGTTTTGTTTTTAGAAGTCTGTGTCACCCATATATTCTTAATTCCTTTAAGACTGGACTGAGCCATATTCACTTTTATAGCCCCAAGTACTTGACAATGTGCTTGGTAAAGTGTAGGACCCCAATAAACGTTTGCTAAATTTGAAATAAATACTATCATTCTGAACTACTATGAAAATGATTTTTCAGTTCATTGAGCAGTTGCTGTTAGAGAAGAAAAACATTTTTAAAAATTGTCTGCCCTTACGTTTTGACCAAAAAAAGAAAAAGAGAAAAAAGATATTATAGTAAATATTGCTTCTGTTCAACCCAACTAGCAAGACATAGGGTCTAACCCACTGCCTTTAGAGATTGCTTAAGGACTTATACAAGTTTTTTTCCCAATCAGATGTAGCATATAGTTAGCTTTAAATGATAGTCACATTGTGGTCTGAGGCAAGATACAGCATTTAATAACACATGTACTGTAGCAGGCTGCATTTCTTCAGCTTAAGGCTGCAGATTCAAATAAAGAAAAACAGTTCCATGTTCCCTCTGGGAATTCAAACCAAGTAACCAAGTCAAAATTATTAACTTTCTGGTCCTGGAATGTTTACCAATGTATTGCTTCCCTTCAGTCAACAATGAGTATTTAGCTAGTCCCATAAAACTGACAATCCCAGTCAATCCTGAGAGCTCTGTCAATAGTCAGAATGGTCAAACATGAACTTATCCTCTGCTTTTGGGGCTTCTTAAGAATGATTTGTAATTCTAGTTTGCATACCTTCTGTCACTTTAGCCAAAGCTAAAAGTGTTGAGTCAAACTACTTCTATGAATATTCTTTATTCCAAAAAGGATTGGATCTAAGCATTCATTTTTAGTTTTTCCTATTCAAGGTCATCCCCATAACCAATCCAATAGTCTGCATCATTTGGAAGCTCACATAGTTACATAGGAAAGCATTTTCATCTATTTCTAAGGATTCTGCTTTCAATGCCAGGTGAGGGTATCATGCCCCCTTAAGAAACTAAAGTGCAGTTTCTACAATGTTAACTAGTTAGAGTATTCACATTTATAAAATGAAAATAATTCAAACAGACTTTCAAAGATGTACCATTATTCAATAAGATAAAACAAATACTTTTAGTTATTCATAAATTTACTTGGTGTCATTATAATTTGGTACAAAACTGAATCTATTTTGCTATTTAAATTTTTTGAAACCTGAAGAATATGAGAAGTATGGTCAATAAATGGCTTAAATGCCAATGCTTAAGATGAAATAAAACATTATAGGAAGAACATCCTATTCTTTATCAATTTCATGCTAAACAATGTATGTCACAAATGAGAATTCATTACTGCATTGCAACTGAAGCCAACATTGAATTTCTTTCTTCTGTTCAATTATTTTAATTATCTAAATGGACTGTCATTCTTTTTTCCATGCATTGCACTTCTGCAAATCAATATCAGACCATGGTGAAAAAAAGACTTAGAATGAGAGATTGAAATTTATATTCTTCACATATATTTTTGTGGTCTTCCAGATACTCTGACCTCAACTAGTAATTCAGATCACACAACAAAATTCAGTAATAAGAAAATTGTATTTTATCCAAATAATTCATATACATATTTTCACTTCAAGTGTGAAATTAGAAAATGACCATTGCAGAATTTATTTCAATTAGAAAGTGGTTAAAGGGAGAGAGGAGAATAAAACTAGCTAGAAATTTATGTAATTTTAACTAAGGGTCACTATCAATTAATCAGAAGTTGAATTCTAGGAGAAAATATTCCAGTCCCAGAGGATCCATCTTAGTTCCTCATACGTTTGAAACATTTGGCTAGGCAGTATTTAATCACGCATGATAACAGTAATAACTAGAAACTCTAAATGTGATATGGTTTGGATGTGTCCTTGCCCAAATCTCATCTTCAATTGTAGTTCCCATAATTCATAATTCCCTTGTGTAGTGGGGACACAGCAGGAGGTATTTCAATCATGGAGGTGGTTACCCTCACGCTGTTCTTGTGGCAGTGAATTCTCATGAGATCTGATGGTTTTATAAGGGGCTTCTTCCTTTTTTGCTTCACACTTCTTTTTCCTTCCACTACGTGAAGAAGGACGTGTTTGCTTCACCTTCCACCATGATTGTAAATTTCCTAAGACCGCTCCAGCCGTGCTGAAGTATGAGTCAATTAAACCTCTTTCCTTTATAAATTACCCAGTCTCAGGTATGTCTTTATTAGCAGTGTGAGAAAGGACTACTACAAAATGCTTCACAACAACCAGAAAAGATAGGTACTATCATTACTCTTACCTTATATGTTAGAGAAACTGAAGTTTGGTGAGGCTAAATAAACTGTAAGTAAACTGAGATTCAAGGTCCAGTCATCTTACTTCAGTGCCTCCACTCCTTACCAGTCCTGTAAGTCCCTCCCAAAGAGCACATGCTCTTAGATCCAGTCCCCATCTATTGCCAAAGTCCCAGAGAGGACAAAGGTGGGAACTAGAAGAGCACACTCAATAGAAAGAGAGGAGAAAGTCATCTATTTCGTTTGGTGCTAACAATTCTAGTCTTAGATGATATGAACCAAGAATAATTAATTATTTACATTTGTTTTCCACCCAATTCTAAAACTTGGTGTCTCTGAGTTTTTTTGAAACCCAATATTTTATGTAGTTTTATGGATTGTGAAAAAGGAGCCCCTTTCACTTCTAAGAAATATATTTTTCCAAAAAGCTTTGATTTATTGATCCAAATCTGCAAGTTGGCAATATGACAAGAACTTGCCTTTCATGGGGGAATTCAAACGATCAAACTGCTGCCAAAAAGAAGAGATTTTTTAAGTGATAAATAAGAATAGTAGAAGGAGGGAGGGAATTTCCAGAGTTTTCAGGGCAGGGATGAGAAAGAAGAAATAGATTTATGCTAATTAAGTTTATGAATGAAGAGATCTGAAGGGGTGTATTGGAATCTAGCAGCACCTATCATTGTTATTCTGCCACAGTTATGGTATGAGATGTGTGAAAAGTGCAGTGGGACAGAGGAAATAAATGGACCTGATACTCATAAAGCTGTGTCAAGCATTTAATTCAATCCACTGCTGAAATTGACTATGTCTCTTTGAATAGACAAAAGGGTAGAATAGATGGTATTTTTAAAACAGGAAAGAGAAAAACTGTCAGATCATTTCCTGACTTCACTGCTGCTGCTTGTTGCTAAATTAACAGAACATTTTATACATGAACAAATTATCAAATCTTTAAATACAATTAAAGCACATTTTAAAATAGTTCTAATTATATTTTCTTTTGACAAAGTAATTATACTTCAAGAAACTGTGATCAGAACAATTTTTCACTGCCAATTCTGAGAACAGAAGGTGGAAAAGGTGCTTTTAGATTATCTTACAAAAAGCTAAAATTTGTATAACCTTATTTCCTATCCTTATAAAAGAAATGCTTAAAAATAGATTAACAAACACAAAGTTTAATCTCCTTTCAAGTCACCCATTGATTTGTAATTTAATGTTATTTAGGACACCAGTGGTCACATACTGGAGCTTGATTTTCCTTCCACGGACTTGTTTTCTTCATATTTAAAATCACAGGGTTGCCCTGGAAGCCTTTTTGTTATTAGTCCAAAACAAATGAATTGAACCTGAGGCCTCTTTTCCTCAAAAGGAAGCAATACAATGCCCTCGGCTGGTATTTTCAACTTCAGATTCTCCTACAATGTATCTTCCTAGGAATCTGTAACTATTTCCTTTCTTCAGAGGTCTCCAGCCCCTTCTACTTCTTCTTCCCCCTAACTTACGTGTAATGAATAAATATTTCTCTGTTCACCTGAATGGGATTCATTTTGCCTTTCTCTGCCCTGAAATTGCTCTCTCAGGATTCTACCTGACTTGCCTGCAAAATCCTTCCTACAAAGGTTCAGGGGTAGCCTACGTCTATGACCCCTAATATTCCTCAACTTTACCTTTTCGTTTGTAGTTTGTCTTCCCCCATGAGGAAAAAAAAGTTCACAAAATGCAAATGCACAATGAATAAACCAAAGAGTGCAGATGTACTAGCAAATTTGTTGGTACAGATTTTTCCTTTCTATAGTTAGGGAAATTGTTAATTCCCCAAGAGCTTTGCAGTGAATATTAAGAATAATCTGTATCTTCTGAATTAGGGAGGGCACTGCGGAGAAGGATGAAAGGAGCAAGTGCCACGTTGATGGCAAGAAGAAGGGAAGTCAGTGAAAAGAAATAGTCTCTGCCCCCAGAAGACTTGCAATCTGGAAGAGTATATTTATATGCATGGAAAACTTTGAGAAGGATAGAAGAAAGCATATAAACTGCCAACTTATGCAATACTTTGGCTTTTTTGGGTGGGTCTAGACATTTTAATAAGCCTTACTAAACTATCAGATGCTTCAGGGTGTAGAGTGTTCTCTGATAAAGATAGGAAGAACCGAGAATGACACAACCCTGAAAGTGGAAATAGAGGAGGAGTGATGTACGGAGTTCAGTTCCAAGAATTTTATCCCCAGCTGAGAACAAATCATTGGCTAGCATACCAATGACTTACAAGTAACACAGAGATATCTGATTACATTGTTTCCATTCCATTTCTATACTGTTGAAGATCATAAATGACAGCGCATTTTTGTATATGGGCTAAGAATAAAATATCTTAGGGTTGAAATATGGAAAGCTTATAGCACGCAATGAACTTTACCTTCTTATCTGACTCCTCCTAATCTTGGGAAATGAGTCCATTTTACTTTTAAAGACCTAGCGGTATCATTATCTTTTTCCTCTTTCTTTAAGTATCTACTGGTATTTTGCACATCAGAAAACAACTATAGTATTCTCATTTTATGGAACTGGTAACTCAATATTTTGGTCCGTCCTATCCTGACAAGTCATATACTTTAAAAAGTAATACTAAAACTTGAATTACATACTTGTTTTTCTCCTCTTCTGACATTTGTATATAATTTGTATTCATGACGAACTACAAGGAAGTTCTATTATTCATTTTTTAAAAGCCTAGTAGAGAAGAACCTCGCTTAAACTTATTGATATTCATTCTTCAATGCAAAACACAGAATCTCCTTGATTTATTACATTATTTTATTATGTTCTGTGAGTTGGTCCTTTATGCAATAGTTAAATGACTAGGCCATATAATTTCTCTACTTGATAATTAAGACTAGAAAAAACAATCTCCTTTCAGTGAGAATCATGAATATTGGATGTGTCAAGAGGACCATTGTGGTTTCTTGGTTAGATTACAGTATTATTTTCTACACATTCTGGAAATTCTAGCACAAGCCCTGATACAATAAACATTTTTTGCCTTTCTTTTACCTCCACCCAAAAAAGTTAGTGACAAGTCTAAGGAGATTAATTATGTAATCAAGAAGAATTCAGTGAGGCAGTATCTCAAGATACCTAAACACTCATAAGGTCATAAGTTAGCCCTAAGGAAGCATCATGGGATCAATTAAAGTCTCTAGGGTACTCTACAGCAAATGGAAACATCAGTGTACTAACTAAAGGTCATACTAGACCTTTGGACAAACCTATACATTTATTATCTTTTATAATCCAGTTCCTAATATGTGTTTAACAGTGAGTACAATGCCTGACACAGCTTCGCTGCTTAGAGTTCTTTATTCCCTGGAAGTCTCCCTGAAGAAATCTTGCCAGGCACAGATAACCTATGCTCCTCTTGACCTTCCTCTTACTTCGAATTCCTACCACACTTAAGAATTCTTCCCATTCTTGACTATCAGGTATTTGCCTTGGAATCTTTCTTAAATTATTCCATGGATTTCTGTCTTGTGTTCCTCAACTTGACTGTCACAGAGAGAAAGATACCACATATTTTGTCTTTCTCACAAATCCTAGCAGAATATGGGCCCAGTAGTCATCACTAAATAAATACATCTGAAATAATGAAAGAGTAAACAGAGCAAAGGAACCAATTCATTACTTTACAACCCCCATTGTTCTAGTAACATTGTATTAGTCAGGATTCTCTTAGGGGGACAAAACTAATAGGAGATATATATATATTTTTGAGAGCAAATCATTGGCACTCTCTCTCTCTATATATATATATGTGTGTGCGTGTGTGTGTGTGTGTGTGTATGTGTGTGTATACACACACACCAAGCTGAGGAGCAAGGAGAGCCAGTCTGAGTCCCAAAACTGGAGAACTTGAAGTCCAATGTTCGAAGCCAAGAAGCATCCAGCATGGAAGAAAGATGTAGGCTGGGAGGCTAGGCACATCTTGCGCTTTTCATAATTTTCTGCCTTCTTTACATTTGCTTGAAGCTGATTAGATTGTGCCCACCAGATTAAGGGTGGATCTGCCTTCTTCAGTCCACTGACTCAAATGTTAACCTTTTTTGGCAACACCCTCACAAACACGCCCAGGATTAATACTTTGTATCCTTCAATCCAATCAAGTTGATACTCAGTTATTAACCATCACAAGTCCACCCCTCGTCAACTTGAACCCATACACATCTCCTGAGATCATACATAATCTTCAAATAAAGACAATAATGAGGTCATAATTACACTTAACATAATACAACTATCCTTTGTACAACTGGAAATGCACCAATCCCCAGCCCAAATACTATTTTAAAACGTTACCAATAATTAAATACTGATATGAAGTCAATAAATCTTATGTCACGTGATAAAGGAAAAGGAAATAAAATGAAGATATTTCCTTAGTACAAGTGTATACATGCACAAACATTTTTAACAAAAGAGGGAGGAAATACCCATGACAGTTATTGTCCTCATTTCTGTAGCTGGTCACCTGGTCATATCTGGTATTGATGACTACCTTCTTCTACTACCCATTCTGTATTCCCTTTGCCTCCAGAAAGCACCTCAGCAGGTTGTGTTTTTGTTGTTGTTGTTGTTGTTGTTGTTGTTGTTGTTTTAACCTGGTGGAGTGACCCAAATCTTCATTCCTGAAGGGTCTGAACCATTCATAGTCCTGCCTAGATTGAGCTGTTGTAGTTTTCCATTAACCTTGATCACAGGGCAGGGTAATACTAAGAGATGTCCTAATGGATCTCATGTATTCCATGTGTACTCTTCCTTATCTCCACTGTGGAGTACTAGACTGATTTTGTCTTGATAGCCTGGGTCAATCACCCCAGCCAACCTTGTAAATCCCTTCTTAGACTGTTGACTTAAAAGAAGAAGGAGCCCAAAGTGTCCAGGTGACAATCTTAACTTCCAGTTTAATGGTATCATTGTTGTATCTCCTGGTGGCAGTGTTACTCCCTCTGGAACTAAGACCTCTAGGCCAGCAGAACATAATGTCATGGCAACAGGGAGCAAATATTTCACTAGTGGATCACTACGGGTGATGGTAAATGGTGCCACTTCCATTTCCACCCCTTGATTCATGGACTGGTGAATCCTGGCTGTGGGAGAAACAGTACCGTATATCGGATGCTGATTCAGAACATACATGGCCTTCTGGAGAACTTTGCCCCAGCCCTGCAAAGTATTGTCGCCTAGTTGGAGTTGTAATTATGACTTCAAAAGGCCATTCCACCATCCTATTGATCTAGCTGCTTCATGATGATGGGGAACATGGTAAGACCAGTGAATTCCATGAGCAAGAACCCACTGCTGCACTTTTCTTTTCTTTTTTTTTTTTTTTTTTTTTTTTGGAGACAGAGTCTCGCTCTGCTGTCAGACTGGAGTGACGTGGCACAATCTCAGCTAACTGCAACCTCCCACTCCTGGTTCAAGCGATTCTCCTGCCTCAGCCTCTCATGTAGCTGGGATTACAGGCATGCGCCACCACACCCAGCTAATTTTTGTATTTTTAGTAGAGACGGGGTTGCACCATGTTGGCCAGCATGGTCTCGCTCTCCTGACCTCGTGATCCTGCCGCCTCGGCCTCCCAAAGTGCTGGGATTACAGGCGTGAGCCACCGCACCCAGCCTTTAGCTATAAAGTGAGTGCCTTGGTCAGAGGCAATGCTGTGTGGAATACTATGATGGTGGATAAGGCATTCCGTGAGTCCAGGATGGTAGTCTTGGCAGAAACATTGCATGCAGGATAGGCAAACCCATATCTAGAGTAAGTGTCTATTCCAGTGAGGAGAAGCCTCTGCCCTTTCCATAATGGAAGAGGTCCAATATAATCAACTTGCCACCAGGTAGCTGGCTGATCACCCCAAGAAATGGTGCTATATCGAGGGCTCAGTGTTGGTCTCTACTACTGGCAAATTGGGCACTCAGCAGTGGCTGTAGCCAGGTCAGCCTTGGTGAGAGGAAATCCATGTTGCTGAGCCCATGAGTAACCTCCATCCCTGCCACCATGGCCACTTTATTCATGGGCCCATTGGGCGATGA
Source organism: Mandrillus leucophaeus (assembly GCF_000951045.1). Lineage (NCBI taxonomy): Eukaryota > Metazoa > Chordata > Mammalia > Primates > Cercopithecidae > Mandrillus > Mandrillus leucophaeus. The sequence continues at coordinate 3,338,507 of NW_012105365.1, forward strand.
CAGGGGTGGCTGGGTAAAGAGATTGAGTGGTGTCCATAGAAAGGGTCATCCTATCCACTTGATTATTAAACCCCTCCTCTGCTGAGGTAACCCGTTGGTGAGCACTCACATGGGACACAAATATCTTCAGTTTTTGACCACTCAGAGAGGTCCATCCACATATCCCTTCTCCAAATTTCTTTATCACCAATTTTCCATGCTTTTTCCAAGTCCCTGACCATCCAACCCATTGGCTACAGCCCAGGAATCAGTATATAATCACACATCTGGCCATTTCTCCTTCCATGCAAAGTGCACAACCAGATGCACTGCTTGAAATTCTGCCCATTGGGAAGATATCCCTTCACTGCTGTCCTTCAGGGATGTCCTAGAAAGGGGCTGTGGTGCTGTAGCTCTCCACTTTCGGGTGGTGCCTGCATATTGTGCAGAACCATTTGTGAACCAGGCCCTATTCTTCCTCTGTCAACTGATCATAGGGAATTCCCCATAAGGCTATTGGTGCAGGCTGGGAGAGAGAAGGCAGGGTGGCAGGAATGGAGACCATGGGCATTTGAGCCACTTTCTCATGTAACTTACTTGTGCCTTCAGGACCTGCTCGAGCCAGATCACACATCTACCACTTCCACTTGATGATGGAATGCTGCTGTGCATGACTCACTTTATGGCTAGATGGGTCAGAAGGCACCCAGTTCATGATAGGTAGTTCAGGTAGCATGGTGACTTGATGACCCACAGTCAAACGTTCAGTTTCCACCAAAGCCCAGTAACAGGCCAACAGCTGTCTCTCAAAAAGAGAGTAGTTATCTGAAGAAGATGGTAGGGCCTTGCTCCAAAATCCTAGAGGCCTCTGCTGTGATCCACCTAAGAGAGCCTGCCAAATGCTCCAAACAGCATCCCTATCTGCCACTGACATCTCAGGCACCATTGAATCTGCTGGGTCATATGGCCCAAGTGACAGAACAGCTTGCACAGCAGCCTGGACCTGTTGCACCTGTTGCCTTCTCCTATTCTGGACCCCACTCAAAACTGGCAGCCTTTCAGGTCACTCAATAAATGGGCCAGAGTAATATACCCAAATGATGAATGTGTTGCCTCCAAAATTCAAATAGGCCCACTAGGCATTGTGCCTCTTTTTTGGCTGTAGGAGGGGCCAAATGCAGCAACTTATCCTTTACCTTTGAAGGAATATCTCAACAGGCCCCACACCACTGGACCCCTAGAAATTTTACTGAGGTAGAAAGTCCCTGAATTTTAGTCAGATTTATTTCCCAACTTCTGGCACACAAATGTCTCACCAATAAGTCCATTGTGTTTGCTACTTCTTACTCACTGGATCCAATCAGCATAATGTTGTCAATGTAATGGACCAGTGGGATATCTTGCAGAAGTGAAAAGCGATTAAGGTCTCTCCGAATAAGACTGTGACACAAAGCCAGAGAGTTAATATACCCCTGAGGTAGAGAGTAAAGGTATATTGCTGGCCTTTCCAACTGAAGATAAATTGTTTCTGGTGGGTCTTGTGGACAGGAATAGAGAAAAAGGCATATGCCAAGTCAGTGACTGCATACCAGGTACCAGGAGATGTGTTAATTTGCTCAAGCAGTGAAACTACATCTGGTACAGCAGCTCCAATTGGAGTCACTAGTTGGTTAAGCTTACAATAATCCACTGTCATTCTGCACAGGCCAAATGGGATAGCTGAATGGGGATGTGATGGGTTTCACTACCCCTACATCTTTCAAGTCCTTGATGGTGGTACTAATCTCTACAATCTCTCCAGGGATGTTATATTGTTTTTGAGTTACTATTTGTCTAGGTAGAGGCACCTCTAAAGGCTTCCATTTGGCCTTTCCCACCATAATAGCCCTCACCATACCAGTCAGGGAGCCAAAGCGGGAGTTCTGTCAGCTGTTAAGTATATCTATGCCAATTACGCGCTCTGGCACTGGGGAAATGACCCACTGGACCCACTGTAAGTCAGACCTGAACTCAAACTCAATTAATTACCTCACCTCCCTAAGCCGCTACTTAACTGGAGGGCCACGATGATGTTTTGAATCCCCTGGAATCAATGTCAGCAGAGCCAGTGTCCAGTAGTTTCCAAAATATCTGATCATTTCCCTTTCCTCAATGCACAGTTACCATGGTAAAAGGCTGGAGGTCCCCTTGAGGAAGTATAGGAGAAAGATTCACTGCATAAATTGTCAGTAATGTAGTGGGGTCCTTCCTCAAGGGGACCCACCCTTCCTTTTATTTAAGGGGTTCTGGGTCTGTAAACTGGCTCAAGTCTGGAAGTTGATTGAGGGGCCATGATTTTCTGTTTTTATAATTCAAATTAGTCTTTTGTCCATTCGACCTAGAAGTTTTCTGTTTGTATAATTTAAGTAGAAATGCAGTAGGCTTCCTATCAATTTCACTTCTAGAAACACCATGATTCATTAGCCAATGCCAGAGCTCTACATGAGTCAGACTATTCTGATTGCTGTTTTACCTCTGCTTTCCATTATGGTAGCTACGCCCACCTTGCCTTTGACAGTTGAGTGCTGCCACTTGGCTCCTGCCACCTCAGGATCCAATGATTCCCACTGTATTTCAATTTTGTAGTTGAGTGACTGTGGTTCCCACTGTTAGATCTGACATACAGAGAAAAGGAATTACAGGGCTCTTCAAAGATGCAGCTGCTGCCCTCACGAATCTATTTTGCAAGCCGTTGGTCAAGGGTATATATTCTGGACCATCTCAGCTGGGATGAATAGGTATAAAGTGAATAATCCATTTCACCATCCCAATCTCCCTAAGCCTTTGGATCGTTTCCTCTACATTAAACCAAGGGAGATCAGGCATTTCTAGCTCCCTCATAGTGGGCCATCTTTTAATCCATATTTCTGCTAACCAAGCAAATAAATTATTAGAACCTTTTTTAACTCCCTGAGCTGCAATATTAGATGCAGAGTCCCTACTTGGTGGGTCCAAATCAATAAAATCAGCCTGATCCAACTGAGTGACCAAGCTGAGAATCAAATCAAGAACTCAACTCCTTTTACAATCGATGCAAAAAAATAAAATACTTAGGAATATACCTAACCAAGGAGGTGAAACAGCTCTATAAAGAAAAATATAAAACACTGCTGAAAGAAATCATAGACAACACAGACAAATGGAAACACATCCCATGCTCACGGATAGGTAGAATCAATATTGCAAAAATGATCATACTGCCAAAAGCAATTTACAAATTGAATGTAATTCCCATCAAAATGCCATCATCATTCTTCACAGAACTAAAAAAAAAAAAATCCTAAAATGCATATGGAACCAAAAAGGAACCCACATAGCCAAAGCAAGACTAAGAAAAAAAACAAATCTGGAGGCACCACATTACCTGACTTCAAACTATACTATAAGGCCGTAATTGTCAAAACAGCATGATACCGGTATAAAAATAGGCATATAAACCAATGGAACAAAATAGAAAACCCAGAAATAAAGCCAAATACTTACAGCCAACTGATTTTCAACAAAGCAAACAAAATCCTAAAGTGGGGAAATGACACCCTCTTCAACAAACGGTGCTGGGATAATTGGCAAGCCACATGTAGAAGAATGAAACTGGATCCCCATCTATCACCTTATACAAAAATCAACTCAACATTGATCAAATATTTAAATCTAAGACCTGAAACCATAAAAATTCTAGAACTTGACATCAGAAAAACTCTTCTAGATATTGGCTTAGGCAAAGACTTCATGACCAAGAACCCAAGAGTAAATGCAACAAAAACAAAGATAAATAGATGGGACTTAATTAAACTAAAAAGTTTCTGCACAGCAAAAGAAATAATCAGCAGAGCAAACAGACAACCCATAGATTGGGAAAAAATTGTCTCAAGTTATACTTCCAAGAATGGACTAATATCCAGAATCTACAAAGAACTCAAATCAGCAAGAAAAAAAAAAAAATTCATCAAAAAGTGGGCTAAGCACATGAATAGACGATTCTCAAAAGAAGATATATAAATGGCCAACAAACATGAAAAAATGCTCAACATCAGTAATTATCAGGGAAATGCAAAGCAAAACCACAATGCAATACCACCTTACTCCTGCAAGAATGGCCATAATCAAAAAATAATAGATGTTGGCGTGGATGCGGTGAAATGGGAACACTTTCACACTGTTGGTGAGAATGTAAACTAGTACAACCACTATGGAAAACAGTGTAGATATTCCTTAAAGAACTAAAAGTAGATCTACCATTCGATCCAGCAATCCCACTACTGGGTATCCACCCAGAGGAAAAGAAGTCAATATAGGATAAAGCTACTTACACACACATGTTTATAGCAGCACAATTCACAATTGCAAGAATATGGAACCAGCCTAAATGCCCATCAATCAATGACTGGACAAAGAAAATGTGATCTATATATATTATGTAATATTACTCAGCCATAAAAAGGAATAAAATAATAGCATTTGCAGCAACCTGGATGGAATCGGAGGCCATTATTCTAAGTGAAGTAACTCAGGAATGAAAAACCAAACATTGTAAGTTCTCACTCACAAGTGGGAGCTAAGCTATGAGGATGTAAAGACATAAGAATGATACACTGGACTTTGGGGACTCGGGAGAAAGGGTGGGAGGGGGTGAGGTATAGAAGATGACACATTAGGTACAATGTGCACTGCTCAGGTCGTGGGTCCACCAAAATCTCAGAAATCGCTACTAAGGAACTTATTCATGGGTCAGGCACAGTGGTTCATGCCTGTAATCCCAGCACTTTGGGAGGCCAAGGCAGGTGGATAACTTGAGGTCAGGAGTTTCAGACCAGCCTGGCCACCATGGCAACATCCTGTCACTACTAAAAATACAAAACCTAGCTGGGTGTGGTGGTGCAGGCCTGTAGTCCCAGCTACTCAGGAGGCTGAGGCACGAGAATTGCTTTACCTGGGAGGCAGATCACCAACATCGCTCCACTGCACTCCAGCAGGGGCTACAGAGTGAGACTCTGTTTCCAAAAAAAAAAAAGAACTTCTTCATGTAACCAAACACCACCTGTCCCCCAAAAACCTATTGAAATTTTTAAAAAGTTAAATATAGATTTACTGAGCATGACAACGCATAATTAACTTTTCCTCTACTCTCTCTTTTCACATGTAAAATGCAGATGTACTGAAGCTAATGAGAACCTCACTGCCTAAATTCCCTTCTTTTTTCCCCTCCTGCTTGCTCCTTTCCCTTTACATATTGCAGTTCCCAAAATCCCCTTTGGAAAAAGCATAGGTCACAGGTGCTCCTGTGATTTGTGTTTATTCCCAAGCATGTCCTCAACCTTGGCTAAAGAAAGGTCTAATCAATTAAGACCTGCCTCAGTCACTTTCCGGTTTACAGAATTTATATACTTATGAAGTTTCCTATTCAAGGAAGATAGACCTTTGACTTTGTCTTGGATTAACCAATGATCAAATAACAGTAATTTCATTAAGTTCTAAGAATTTATTTTTAAAGATTGTATCAGTTTCAGAACCATCACATCAACACATCAACTGTGGGTGGGGGTGTGTGTGTGTGTGTGTGTATGTGTGTGTGTGTGTGTGTGTGTGTGTCTGTGAATGTGTTTGGGCCCTGGAGAGAGGGAGATTGGGTGAGGAAATCTACAAGTTGGCAGAAAGAGAAATTCTTGAGGGAGAAACGAAATAACTCAAATGCCATTTTGCAGGTTTCCAAAATTTAAAAAAAAAAAAAAAGAATTTCTGTTATGGGCCAAGTTTTGTGAGTTTTGTTGTTGTTGCTTATTTTTGTGTGGTGTTTTGCACCCCTCACCCTCCAGAGAATTTCCATATTCAATCTTTTCCCTTAGAATACAAATCAAAACCTACCAGAGGAGAGTTCCTGAGAGAGGAAGCCAAAGGGCCCATGACTCTGATACGGAAGACTCCTGGGAAAGCCTTCGAAGCTCTAGGAAGGAGAGGCGCTGACTCAATCAAAGCCAGCCAGGGTAGATCTGATTTACAAGCTGAGCTGTCTCAGCTGAACCAACAATCTAAAGTTGCTTGGTGGTTATGTTAGTGCTGCAGCTGTGACATTGTTGTTAATGAATCAGGATACCTGCTTAAGTTACTATCAGACCAAGAGGTTTTTTTTAATTCAAAATATCTCTGTAAGTTCCTGAAGAAGAAGTCTATTCAATGATGATTTGATAAAGATCACTTTTGTTTTGAGGTTTTTTCTTAAGTAAATAAAAATGTGTTTAATGTAGCTTTGTTTCCTAAAGCACTCTTAATTTTCTTATTATGCTCTTTTTCTTCTAGCTAGGTTTGTTGAAAAATCAGTGTTATATATTCACGGATAAGCAAAAATGCTATCTGTGCTCATGGAGATTTTTAATCATTTAAGCCAACTTTATTATGATTGCTTTAATGTCTTTAAATTCATTCTATTTCCTATTCCAAGAAGAGTATTTATTAGAATTGTCAAACTTTATTCTTCTACTATGTCTGATTACTGTCTATTTAAAACTCAAAATAGAATTCTAAGAAACTACAGAAAAAAGAGAAATTCTTATTTAACAAAAGGGAAAATAATTTACCAATTATTCAAATAAAACAAAAAAGATGAATAAATTGATGATTTTTGAAGAAATGTACACTTTACTTGCAACTAAACAATTGCTAATCAAAATAATTTTCAGGTACCATGACACAGTTTTTAAACAAAAAAAAAAAGGAAATAAAATTTTATAACCAATGCTAGCAAAGTCGGAGGGAAGGATAATGGTTGAGTGTTTTGTAAATTGTTCACTCTCTGGAGAGCAATCTGACCTGTGTGACAAGACCTACAAAATTAAGGGCAAAAACTTTTTTTTATTTTTTAGTAATCACTATCACATGCCCAGCAGTGAACACAATTTCTGACGTAAATTAGGAAACAAATAATATTTAATAAAGGAATAAATGAATAAAATGGTTCATGCCCACTGACTTGTTAATTTCACTTTGAGGAAAATTAACAAAAATTGACCCCCAAATTAAGACTTTTCACCATGATTTATAGGAGGAAAAATATTGGACACATTCACATGTTTGATAATAGAGGAATACCTGAGCTTAATTAAATGCTTCATGTAGCATGGCATATAAACCATGCTTAAACAACATAATGTGTGTGAGTTAATATTAAGAATCTTGCAGGGCACAGTGGCCCATGCCTACAATCTCAGCACCTTGGAAGGCTGAGACGGGAGGATCGCTTGAGGCCAGGAGTTCCATACCAGCCTGGACAACATAGCAAGACCTCATCCCTGCAAAAAATAAAACAAACAAACAAAGTTTAACCGGGTGTGGTAGCACACACCTGTCATCCCAGCTACCCAGGATGCTGAGGCGGGAGGATCACTTGAGCCCAAGAGTACAGCATAGAAACATTCAAATACAAAATAGAAAACTCCTGATCATTGAGGACAACACGCAAGGAAGAAGTGAGGCATCTGCATGACTCATGTTACCTTGCAGGTTATAAAGATTTCTTACCTTTGATTACCTACCTCTGTATATAAAGCAATCTTAGAGATTTGAAGAGAAAATTTACAACTGAAAAACTAAAATTGAACTGCTTATAAGCTATCATCCATAATCAGCTCATTATTTAATATCTCTTTTAAGACAACTCAGTTTTTAGTCTGTATAAAGCCATGTCTTAGGTGCTGCAAGCAAAGCACTTATGGGGAAGTCACAATAAGGCTGCAAATACTTATTTCTCAAAGTTAACAGTGCCATATATAAAGGGAATGCTAATGTTTTTTAATCAATTGATGTATTGAATTATAATAATGGAGCTGGAGGCCAATTTTCAATTGATTTGATGTTAAAATCCTTGATATTTAAATAAATTTAGATAGAATTTTTGTTATTTTTGGCTTTAAGAAAATAAAAATGTCTGAGTCTAACAATAATGTAATACTAAATGTTATCATAATAGTTAGGTCTCTCATGGTTATTCTGCATATTTGAGTTCAGTCGTTCAAAAATTTTTTAAAAAGAATAGATGTAAATATTTTCATGTATTACATGTAGAATTATTAACAATGTAAACATTTCTTTACATTTGATAGTTAATAACCTGTCAAAATTCCATAATAATATGCTAAATAATATTTTTCTAAGTTACTTCAAGTGCCCACACAACAATTTCTAAGCTCGTTAAGGCAGTTAAAATATTTTACTCTACCTCCTCAGTAAGTTAATGTAGAAAACTTAATGAAGAATGAAAGTCTTCCATTTATCTTTGCTAACCTATAGCAGGTCTTAGGAATCATTAGGAATCACAAGTGCTACTCCTTTACATTTTAGATAAATTGTCCCTTACAAACACACAAATAACAGGTTTAAGGAAAAGGAAAAAGAAAGAAAAGGCATTTATAAAATTCAACTCCAAGGCCTTCAATATTCCAGAATTTTGTTCATGTTATGTGCTTCAGAGGGAAGGTAATTTATTCCCATCTTGAGTAGATCCAGAAAAAAGAGAAATTTCTGCTATTTTAGTGCATGACTCCTATTTGAGAAAAAATGACTATTTACTCCAAAATCACCCCAAATCTTAAATTTATCAGGCTAGAGAAAACATGCTAAAAGTCAGAAGTGGGAGGAATTGAATCAGTCAATACTCAACTGTGAATAGCAGAAATCTTTCTAGCACCACTTTATCTAGGAATGGATTTAGTGCTAGGAGTTAGGTTCTTAAAAAATTGTTGGAAGGGCCTGAGGAGCAGGAATGACTTCCAAAACACAGCCACAGAATTGCCCTGCTAAGGAACATCTTACCACTGCTGTAACCAAGAAGTTGTGCCAAGGATCACACCACAACAGCCATAACCCAGGGACAGAAAGCTGCCACCAGGACCACAGCCTTCTGAGCCCACCCCACCTGATAGGTCTGTACCAGCAAATGGATGTTATAGGTACAAATTTAAGTTTCCTGCAGGTGCTTCTGATTGGCAGACACTAAACCACACTGGAATCTCCAGGTGCAAGGTTTTCTGGGAAATGAAATGTTTAGCCTTCCAGCCTCTGTAGTACAGGAAGGCACTCTACAGAGAAACTGGAACAGATGTTGGCAGTCAAACCACCATTTCTGCCACAAGTAGGCAGTTCCATCATTATGCTTAAGTCTTGAACATTCAGTTAGTCTTTCTTCAATGTTTAACAAATTTATAATAAAATATCATACCAGGGAATGCTGAGAGAATATTATTCTCAAAATCAGTTGGATATATTTGAGAATAATATTCTCTCAATATTCCCCAGTATATATATATATTAGTATATACATATGTCTATATATAAGTTTATAAAGTATATATAAGTAACAAATTATATCTAAATATATTATATATTACATTATATATACATAATATTATATATCAACATATATATATGTACATACATATATAAAATCCAAACTTAGTTGTAGTCTTATGTTCCCTACAACAAACAGGTTTTTTCTGTTTTTTAAATAAGATTAAGAAAAATAGGGGGGTTGCTTCCAAGATGGCCAAATAGGGACAGCTCCAGTCTGCAGCTCCCAGCAAGATCCACGCAGAAGACAGGTGATTTCTGCATTTCCAACTGAGGTACCTGGTTCATCTCATTGGGACTGGTTGAACAGTGGGTGCAGCCCATGGAGGGCGAACCAAAGCAGGGTGGGCTGTTGTCTCACCCGGGAAGTGCAAGAGGTCAGGAGATTTCCCTTTCCTAGCAAATGGAAGCCTTGACAGACTGTACCTAGAAAAATGGTACACTCATGACAAAATACTGTACTTTTCCCACAGTCTTAGCAACTGGCAGACCAGGAGATACCCTCCCATGCCTGGCTCAGCAGATCCCACGCCCAAGGAGCCTTGCTCACTCCTAGTGCAGCAGTGTGAGATCAACCCAGGACCCTGGCGGGGGGAGGGGCATCCGCCATTGCTGAGGCTTGAGTAGCTCACAGTGTAAACAAAGAGGCCAGGAAGCATGAACTGGGCAGAGCCCACCATAGCTCAGCAAGGCCTACTGCCTCTATAGATTCCACCTCTGTGGACAGGGCATAGTAGAACAAAAGGCAACAGATAGCTTTGGCAGACTTAAACGTCCCTGTCTAACAGCTCTGAAGAGAGCAGTGGTTCTCTCAGCATGGTGTTTGAGCTCTGAGAATGGACAGACTGCCTCCTCAAGTGGGTTCCTTACCCCCATGTAGCCTGACTGGGAGAAACCTCCCAGTAGGGGCCAACAGACACCTCAAACAGGTGGGTGTTCCTCTGGGATAAAGCCTCCAGAGGAAGGATCAGGCAGCAATATTTGCTGTTCTGCAGCCTCCCCTGGTGATACCCAGGCAAACAGAGTCTGGAGTGGACCTCCAGCAAACTCCAATAGACCTGTAGCTGAGGGATCTGACTGTTAGAAGGAAAACTAACAGACAGAAAGGAATAGCATCAACATCAACAAAAAGGACATCCACACCAAAACCCCATCTGTAGGTCACCAACATCAAAGACCAAAGATAGATAAAACCACAAAGATGGGGCAGGTGCGGAGGCTCACGCCTGTAATCCTAGCACTTTGGGAGGCTGAGGCTGGTGGATCACGAGGTCAGGAGATCGAGATCATCCTGGTTAACACGGTGAAACCCTGTCTCCACTAAAAATACAAAAAATTAGCCAGGCGTAGTGGCACATGCCTGTAGTCCCAGCTACTTGGGAGGCTGAGGCAGGAGAATGGTGTGAACCCGGGAAGTCGAGCTTGCAGTGAGCTCAGATCACACCACTGCACTCCAACCTGGGTGACAGAGCGAGACTCTGTCTCCAAAAAAAAAAAAAAAAAAGAAACTAAATAAAATAAAGAAAACCCCATGATCTCAGCCCAAAATCTCCTTAAGCTGATAAGCAACTACAGCAAAGTCTCAGGATACAAAATCAATGTGTAAAAATCACAAGCATTCCTATACACCAATAATAGACAGAGAGCCAAATTATGAGTGAACTACCATTCACAATTACTACAAAGAGAATAAAATACCTAGGAATACAACTTACAAGGGATGTGAAGGACCTCTTCAAGGAGAACTACAAACCACTGCTCAATTAAATAAAAGAGGACACAAACGGAAGAACATTCCATCCTCATGGATAGGAAGAATCAATATCGTGAAAATGGCCATATTGCCCAAGGTAATTTATAGATTCAATGCCATCCCCATCAAGCTACCAATGACTATCTTCACAGAATTGGAAAAAACTACTTTAAAGTTCATATGGAACCAAAAAAGAGCCTGCATAGCCAAGACAATCCTAAGCAAAAAGAACAAAGCTGGAGGCATCATGCTATCTGACTACAAACTGTACTATAAGGCTACAGTAACCAAACAGCATGGTACTGGTACCAAAACAGATATGTAGACCCATGGAACAAAACAGAGCCCTCAGAAATAACACCACACATCTACAACCATCTGATCTTTGACAAACCTGACAAAAACAAGAAATGGGGAAAGGTTTCAACTATTTAATAAATGGTGCTGGGAAAACTGGCTAGCCATATGTAGAAAGCTGAAACTGGATCCCTTCCTTACGCCTTACACAAAAATTAATTCAAGGTGGATTAAAGACTTAAATGTAAGACCTAACACCATAAAATAAACCTAGAAGAAAACCTAGGCAATACCATTTAGGATATAGGCACGTGCAAAGACTTCATGACTAAAACACAAAAAGCAATGGCAACAAAAGCCAAAATTTACAAATGGGATCTAATTAAACTAAGGAGCTTCTGCACAGCAAAGGAAACCATCATTAGAGTGAACAGGCAATCTTCAGAATGGGAGAAAAATCTTTGCAATCTACCCATCTGACAAAGGGCTATTATCCAGAATCTGCAAAGAAGTTAAACAAATTTACAAGAAAAAACAAACAACCCCATCAAAAAGTGGGCAAAGGATATGAACAGATACTTCTCAAAAGAAGACATTTATGCAGCCAACAGACATGTGAAAACAATGCTCATCATCACTGGTCATTAGAGAAATGCAAATCAAAACTACAATGAGATGTTGTCTCATGCCAGTTAGAATGGTGATCATTAAAAAGTCAGGAAACAACAGATGTTGGAGAGGATTTGGAGAAATAGGAATGCTTTTACACTGTTGGTGGGAGTGTAAATTAGTTCCATTGTGGAAGACAGTGTGGCGATTCCTCAAGGATCTAGAACTAGAAATACCATTTGACCCAGCGAAGCCATTACTGGGTATATATCCAAAGGATTATAAACCACGCTACTATAAAGACACACGCACATGTATGTTTATTGTGGCACTATTCACAATAGCAAAGACTTGGAACCAGCCCAAATGTCCATCAGTGATAGACTGGATTAAGAAAACGTAGCACATATACACCATGGAATACTATGCAGCCATAAAAAAGGATGCGCTCATGTCCTTTGCAGGGACATGGATGAAGCTGGAAACCATCACTCTGAGCAAACTATCACAAGGACAGAAAACCAAATACCACATGTTCTCACTCATAGGTGGGAGTTGAACAACAAGAACACATAGACACAAGGTGAGGAACATCACACACTGGGGCCTGTCACGGGGTGAGTGGCTGGGGGAGGGATAAGCATTAGGAGAAATACCTAATGTAAATGATGAGTTGATGGGTGCAGCAAACCAACATGGCACATATATACCTATGTAACAAACCTGCACGTTGTGCGCAGGTACCCTAGAACTTAAAAGTATAATTTAAAAAAAAGAGAGAGAGAATTAAAGAGTGGATAAAGAAACGTTATAATATGTATACATATATAAACCATAACAAAGATGTATATAAAATGAAAAAACAGAACTTCTGAGCAGGAAAAGATCATCAACTCCACTTCCTTAGCTTGAAGCTAAATATAGTAGAGTGGCTGCAAGCTTGGGCATTAGGTAGAAACTCAGTCCCATCACATATTAGCTTTGTGACCATGAGAAAGTTATTTCATCTCTTTTAGACTAAGACTCACTTCCTAGTCTCATTTTAAAAGGGGGGATATAGTGATACCATATTGTAGGTCTTTTATGATTGAAGGTTAAATAAGATGATAATATAGTCTATGTCTACCATTTCTTTAATTACAGGATATACATTTATGATTTCTGGAATCTGGAATAATTTTTTTATTTTAACACTTTAAAAAAGGTGAATGCATTCATGCAGAAGAATAACTGTCACTGCCAGGCACTTACAGTATCTGTTGATCCAACTGTCACTTCAATTGAGGTGTTCATTTGTTTGTTTGTTGGGTTTATTTGTTGTACCGTTGCATTTTTTTCCGAAGATTGCATCTCGTGTACTTCCTAAAAATGATTTCAAAAATATCACAGCACTATAAAGCTTGAGGGAAAAAAAGTGATTGTGTAAAAGTTATTTTAAAGCTAGGAGTTGTTGGTATATCTACTTTATATGTGGTGAAAGCCTGTCACAAAGCATTGAACATCTATTTAAGCAAAAGCTTCCATCTGACTTTCAAGGGATGTTTACTGTCCAAGAAGACATAGTTCCATTAAGGAAAAAATGAAACCACAAGTTAACTAAATGGCAGTGGCAAGAAAGCCCAAGTGCTTTTTGATATGCCTTATTGCAATAGTAGAGGTGCTTTAAAAGTCATAATCCCAAAAACTGATATAACAGAGTTGTGGCTTTTTAGAGAGGAATGACTTTTGACTAGTTGTAGTCATGCCCAATACTCCAGTACTGGTCAAAAGTAATTCCCCCCCAAAAAAATCTTTAGGTCATTGATTGTTTGCATGACCTAGATATAAACTCTGGATGTAATGCACTGAAGGAAAAAAAAAAATAGGTCTATTGTTGTAGTATTTCTTTCTTTCTTTTTCTTCCTTTTTTCCTTGTTATTCCAAAAGTTGCTATTACGTTAATGGTAAATAACTTGCAATTTGGCAGTCATAGCGTGGGAGATAAGCAGTTGCTGGTGATCAATCCACTCCAACATTCCTATTTTCTGAAGTCTTTGGACTCTTTTCTTTACATTTTGGCAAGGAATTTTGGCCATCAGCTTCATTCAATGTAGGCCATATAGGTTTCAATTGGCCAACCAGCAGACAGGTTAGACCACTCCCAGCTGCTCAAGACAGTACACTTAATTCATAGAAATAAATTCAGCTCTATTTAAATTGTGTTTCCCCTTCCCCTCCCCAGTCTAGGCACTCAGAATTCATATTTACATATATTCTCAAGTCTTATAAATTTGTAAAATTCATAAATGCAGATCGGCATCATCCCATCTGTTGAGGGCCTGAACAGAACAAAAAGGCAGAGGAAAAGAAAAAATATTGGTTCTGTTTCTCTGGAACACTCTGACTAATATAAATGGCTTTCTCTGTTTCCTTATAATAATGGTGGTTATCAAGGAAATAATTAGAAGTCAAGACCCAAAGAAGCTGAATGATCTGACCCAGATGACACAGAGAGTTAATGGTAAACCCAAGTACGGTAGAGCTGGCACCTACGGATGCTGACATTGCCCAGGCCCAGTGACAGAGGTGATTCTCCCAGCTAACTGTGAGGTAGACTGACCTCTCGTCTCCAACCGGAAAATGTTCATTATACTTCTCCAACTTTTATTTTTATTGCTAAATCTTTTCACTCTCAAGGCTATTTCCATGTCAATTTATGACTGATTCACTGCAATTTATTTTTATTTTTTTAAATACCTTGAGCACTCCATGTAAGTTAGAAACTGTGCTAGGCATAGGTATCAAACAGGACAGACAAATCACTACTAACAAACAAGATTCCATCACATTACAAATTGTTTATAGACTTCAAACCCCTCCAGGTTTATTACATTGTTTTTTAGCAGCAGTTTTTTTTTTAAGTTTATAAGGAAAAAAACAAAAATTATGGTTTAGTCCTATATATAATTTTCATTTTTCCACCCCTCTGTATTTACTTACTAGTTGCTTACAGATCAGAAAAAAAATCATGCATCTTGGTTTACATTAAAAGGGACAATTTAGTGAATAGATATTTATTAAAATCCCCCCAAATTTCAAATACAATTGATTCTTGTTATTCATGATAGTTATGTTCTATAAAGACACTGCAAATACTGAATTTGCAAATGCTGAACCATTACTCTTAGGAGAAATAGCTTCAATTCCTGCAAGCCTCTGGTCACAACATTTTTGTCAACCAATCAAAACATAACGTTGTTTTATGTGTGTTTCAGTTTAAGGACACCTTTTAAAATACATATTGTTGACTTATTAACATAGAAATCATGGTCAACATGTCCGAACAAAGCTGATCTAACATGTATTTCCTCTGTAAGACACGTCACAGCCTTCTTGCACTTAGGAACACTAGATGGCCCTCCAGTTGTCTATGCTTGGGGATTATTCTAAATCACCAAAGAAAAGCAAAAGAAAAACTGCAAAAAACATGACACTAAATACACCAAGTAAAAACACATGTTTATAGTAGGAAAGCTGAATCAAGAAGGCAGAGTATCACTTGCTTAGCCTCAGCTGGGAACATGTGAATGGGCCAACCAAAATTTTCACCATTCTGTACATGTCCATGAATGACTGCAAAAGTACCACAAGTATTGATTGGAGGTGGTGGGGGGAGGGGGTACAAATAAATTTTAGCAAGTAGGAAAATTATCAAAAATTGAATCCATAAATATTGAAGGTCAGCTGTACCTGTCCTAGAAGAAAGGAAAGTGGAAGCTCATCCTGATTTTTAATAATATATAGTTGATAAACGCTTAAGAATTAATCAAGAAGACTTGCTGATGGGGCATTAAAATGACAACAAAATGCACAGCTAAGAAAATGTAAGCTCATTCCTTCTTATGAATGGTCTAGCACACAATTGCAATCATAAATATTTGTTGAATGAATGGAATTGGGGACACTGCTCCTCTTGCCCCTTTGCTGTAGAATATGAAGTTCATTATAAGGCTGGTGAACTTGGAATGTATAACAAAATCTCATTATTTGCAACTCCCACCAGATTTGGAATTCATAAAATCAAGAAAAATCATCTGGATGAATTTTACATTTAGACTCAATTAGAAAGCAGTTTACAAAATATCTTTAGTTGTAAAGGGAAAATCTTCAAAGCCATCTAGTAAACAGGAGAAACAAGTTTTCAAAAATATTTAGATGTGACAGTTAATATATTTAAAATGCTTATTCAATTAATCCTGACCTCGTTTCAAAAGAACAACTTTTTCTAAATTTTTGTTAGTCTAGTTCTTTTTCTGTATGAGCTTTGAAAAAACAAGATATCATTTTTTAAAAAGTCATAATGAAAACTTTCTGCTAATTCAGATTTATTCACTAGCCCTTGACCTAAAAAATAAAGGCATTTTCCTTATAATCTGTGTGCTCTGACATTTGATGATTCTATTATTTTTCTAGATCAGTGAGGTCAGTTTTACATTGACTACACATACCTACAATCAGTCTTCATCGTCTGCACAATGATCACTTTCTCTTTGTCTTTAGCCCCTGTTTGGGGTGGATTTTAGAGATATTTTCTCCTACTCCTTTTCTTCCTCATTTTCTTCCTCCCTTTTCTCTTCCTTCTTTCTAAATTTGAGATTAGGTCTAAAAGTACATATCCATTTCATTGCTAGTTTTAAAATAAGAATCTACAAGTTTTGAATTCAATACTTGCATTGAATTGACATTGTAATACCAATAGTTATGGGATTAATTCATATTAATAAAAACCACTTTCTTTTGATAGACACATACCTCATATGTCATCACAACAACCCACAAAGGGAGGTGGTATTCTTATCTCCTCACTCTAAAGGTGAGAAATATGAGATTGGCATAGAAAGGTTAAAAACTTTGCTTTCCAACTAGGAAGTAGAAGAACTGTCATAAGTTACAACAATCATTAATTTAACCATTAAACCATTCAGCCTCTGACAGATACAGGACATGGGCATTAAAGGAATGCCTGACCCCAGTGCTTCATTAACATTCCTCCTACTAAGGAGATCATCATGATTTTATCTCCTCTTAACGTATTACTTACAAGGTTGCTTAAGTCCTTTAAAATATTAAATATTTAATTAGTCCTATTACAGCATCTCCCTGAGGCAAATAGTTAGACTGTATAATTGTTATGTTGGCTAAAAAGAAGAGCAAAAGGAAGCTTGAGCATAAATTAACAATAATAAAACAGATCATTACATTTCATGCCTGGAGATTAACATGGATAACTCCCTTCAAGTAAAATTGTAAGGAGATTATTAAAATCAGTCTTTACAGATGACCTTAGTCATTACACTTTAACTGGGTGTCCACACAGCCAAAATGACCAGTCAATCCATTAAATATAAGGTTATCATTCTCATCCATTATTTCTGAAAGTGTCCACAAAGACTCCTGTATATAAGTCACCTGGAAGTTTTGTTTAAAATAGAGATTTTAGTATTTACATGAATTATTTTCTGCTTTTAGCAAGCATTGCCAAGTGATTTTGGGGCAAAAGATCAACCAAATTTTTAAGGCTTTGTTCTTATTCATAATGAATATATATAAAACGTTATTTCTGCTGAAATAATAGTTCAGAGTTTTATTCCCTGACCATCTGCAAACACATTGAGAGTTGAGACCATGCTTTAATCAGTAATTATTCCACTGTCTGGGAAAGAAACAAACAACACTGGGCCTCAAAATCGTTTAATGCCAAATGACCTTGTAGCTGTAATCTTTAATCATCTTTAGCAATGCTAGGAAAGATACTTGAGATTTATGTTTTTTTAGAGGGCTTAAGACTAACTCATGTGCTCTCAAAAACTCGTCTCCTCCATTATCTAATCAGAAGAGGTTTGCAACAGTGAGAGTTCCACTAAGAAGAGAAAAATGCTTTTCACAGTGGGATGTCAACATTCCTGCCAACATCCCTAATATTCCAAGCCTATCTGAACCAATGGCAGAACATTTTATTACTTTAACACTCATCTGAAAATTCAAACTTACGGAGATCTAGCACTAGCCAAAAAAGCCCACTTCAAGTATATCTAATGCAAGAGGGAGGCTCAGTCTAAGCAAAATATTAAATTACACATATAGACAAGGCTCTCAAACTCTTCTCACTGTATTTGGTTTTTGAGCATCAAAAACTAATATACCCCATCAAATTATTTTCAGTCCACCCAAAACCATTACATAAAATCTAAATTCAGTTATGACCTTAACATGTACTGAAGACTGGCATGAGAAAGGTACATTTTTGTAATGCATTTCATTTTCTTTGCAAAAAGCACTATATTATGTTATGCTACCTTATGAACTTTTAGAAAAAGAGACTTCTAATATACTTCTGTTAGTATTCAGTCACAGGAACACGTGTTTCTCTCCAGATGAACATGAATGATTCTATTCATCCCACTTCGAGAACTCGGCAGCCTCTTACATTTTCCTTTTGACTTCACAGCCTAGAAGATGAAAATTAAATTCGGTTTTCAACTGCAGCAACTAATTTATTTCATATGCATGATGTAAGTATGTTTCACCTTCTTAAACTTGTTTCTATAATTTTTCTTTTTATCTTGTCTGTTTTAAGTGAGCTTTATCACTGGAAGTCACTTACAATGTTTTGAAAGAGTAGACAAGGAGAAAGTCATAGATTGTTTTTAAGAATTAAGCAAGCAAAGGTAAATTTGGAGGAAAATGTGACAAGAAGATTACTCAGATACACAGAGAGATCAAACAGTTCGGACAGAATCCATTTTTCTTGCTTTATAACCACAAGGCTATTTAAACTGACAATAATACCACCAAAACAGATCACTAAGAAATGTCACAGAAGACAGCATCCGACATGACTCTTGTTAGACTAGCTCAAAGCCAATGTGAAAGCAGAACACCTGAAGGATAATGAAATACAGTCTAGCTTGTAATTAAGTAAAAATCATAAAGGCCCAGCAACCAAAAAGCCTCTCAAATGGAATTTTTTCAGTACCTTGTATTTAACTGCCTGAAACTATTTTTTTAAGAACCATACTTCCAGTCTGAAACTCTAATGTGCACATAGAACCATACTTGCAGTCTTAAACTTTAATGTGCATATAAGTCACCTGGGGATCTCCTTAAAATGTAGATTCAATTTGGATCCCATAGTACTGGGGCTTGGGATTCTGCCTTTTAGGTGACATGAGGCAATTAGTTCAGGATAGCACTACGGAGTGGTACCTTCAGAGCTAGACATGACTGAATCAAATCCCAGCTTTACTACTTAAAAGCTGTATGTCATTGGCCAAGTCCCTTAACATCTCAGACCTTCAGTTACCTTGTGGAGGGCCAGGTCTCACTAACAACTGTTTCAGTGCTGACCAAGTGGTGAAGTTAAATATTAAAAGCCAGTGCTCTTATACAAAGGCTGAGATGTAACAAAAGCCCATCAGGAGTTTTGCCGAGGCCTTTCCTGTGCCTTATATCATGACAAAATAACAAAGGAATTCTTAACAGGACCCATTTAGGATTAAACAAGTTTTATTGGGGGTCTGAAGAAACTCCCCAGGCCTCCACAAACAGGTTTATTGGGGGTCTGAAGGAACTCCTCAAACCTCCATGATTTAGCAGGAGACAAGATAAGGGTAATCACCCCAGCACCTCCATACATTTAGATTAAGTAAATTTACTGAGCCTCCAGAGGAAGGTACCTCTTCAGGAATCAGACCTTAGTTATAGATTAAAAGAAGTTAATCACTTATGTCTTTAGATGAACGCACAATTACACATAGACATATAGCTTAGAAGGTATATAAGCTCTGGAAAGCTTTGTAATTTTGAGTTGGTCTGGTG
>NW_012105365.1:3359811-3377891 GCF_000951045.1 Mandrillus leucophaeus
AGAATGGGAAATTTATATGTATGCTTCCTATAAAACGCAAATATTACCAAAGAATGGGTCTCCACTGAGTTCTCTCTATACCTATTCCTTTGCAAAGTTAAATCACACTGGTGAAGCTCTTTCACAAAGGCAATATAAAATTCTTAAGTAGCAGGCACTTGCCGCTCTGGTGCCAAGGTAGCCCCTTAGGTTGTTGACAATTACCTGTACCCCTGATGAATGCCCACTCTTATAGCAAGCACAAGGCCCTGGTAATAGAGGCAGACAGGAGATGTTTTAGAATTTCAGAGCCTGGAAAAATGGAAGCGGCTTCTGCAAAACAAAACTTCTGATTGGGGTTGTCTTGCCCTTGGATCAAATATCTTACCTGTTAAGTCCCTTGAAGAATGTGATTTGCAATGGCTTTTTTCCATGATTTGAAAAAAAAAAAAAAAGTGTTACATAAAAACCAGAAAATGATAGAACTGTATTTTTCCCACTGTTTTTTAAAGTGATATTTGTAACAGGTTTTCTGATAAACTATTGTATAAGAAAAATAATGATTTTTTCCTCTGTGCTCTCACAATACTTTTGGCACCAAATATGTGGGGGGTTTTTCCACATCAAGCAATTCTTTAACTATCCAAACATCAGCTGGGTGTCCTGCAATTCAATTCAGTTCTGACACTATCTACTTGGAGTTAGCATCAAATCCCACGTTAAAGGCTCAGTTCCACAAGACTGCCTCCCACTTCGGACACCAATTGCAAGTTCAGGTCTCTAGCACTTCTGACCAACCAGGGTTCCGATGACCACCCTCCTCAGGTTTGATCATTTGTTAGGAATTGCACAATTCAGAGAAACACTTGTTTATGTTTACTTGTGAGACAGACAGGTGGGAAGGGCTTCCTGGAAAAACTCCAGCTGGCCTCAAACAGGGCTGGAACCACAGAAGTTAGCGCCCTTTTCATAGGGGAGGAGCCCGGCCCCTCCTCTTCCTGTGTGGAATCTGAGATTCAATCTGTGAGGCGGGAAACGCACGGGCAGGAAGACAGTCCCTCACTTCGCTAAGAGTCTGTTTCCCCTTTTTGCCCAATAAATCCCATTTTCCTCACTCTTCAAGTCATCTGCGAGCCTAAATTTTTATGGCTGTGTGATAAGGACCATCATCTTTAGCTGACTAAGGAAAAGCCCTGCAACATTTGTTTATTATATAATAAAGGATATGATGAAGGGTACAACCTGCCACATGAATAGTTACATAGGATGAGTTACTACTGCAGGAGTTTCTGTCCCCATGGAGTTGGGGTGCATCCACCTCCCAGCATATGAATGTGTTAATTTCCGAAGAGGCTCTCCAAACCTTGTCTTTAAGGGATTGTTATGGAGGCTTCAACACACAGACACAATCTATCATTAACTCAATCTCCAGCCTCCATCTCCTTTCTGGAGAATGTGAAAGTGGGGCTGAAAGTTCCAAGCTTCTAATCATAGCTTGGTCTTTTTGGTGACCAACCCCAACCCTAAAGCTATCTAGGAACCCAACAAGAGTCACCTCACTAGAACAAGAGACACTTCTATCGCCCAGAAAATTCCACAGGATTTAGGAATTCTGAATCAGGAACTGTGGTCTAAGACCAAATATTAGAACAAAAGATGCTCTTAAGACTCCTGTCTCTTAGGAAATTACAAGGGTTTCATGAACTCTGTGCCAGGAAATGGGGACAAAGACAAAATTTAAATTTCTTGTGTCACAATATTGCAACTACAGTATTCAAGTTTTACACAGGAGGAAACTGAGGCACAAGGTAACTGAAGAGCCTCCAGGAGGCCTCACAATGCAATTTGATTCCAGTCTGACTGCTGAGACACTTCTCTCAAACACTACACTCTACTGCCTCGCATTCACTATAGTATTCCTCAGTGTCTGTCACATATCAGTGCTCAATAAATATAAGTGAAATGAATGAGATATTTCATAACCCCTGTAGCCATCATCTACTAGAAGTAAGGTCTTTGAAGGGAGAAACTGTCTTATTCATTTTGTCCTAATCCCCAGTACCTAGCATAATGCCATAGGGTGGATGCTCAAAAGTTGTTTGACAGATGAAAAATGAATAAATGTGTAAATACAGACTCAGATAGCTATAGCTAATATAAACCAGAAATGGACAAATCACATGATAAAACAGGGAAGAGCAGGTATAGTTCTCCATTTTCTTGCAAGTCCATGTAGTGGTCTAGAATAATGAACACAATGATCAATTGTATTATTTAGTTTCTCTTATCAAGCTGTTAGTAGGATACAGAATAGAATTGTGAATTCTTTTTTGCAAAGTTCTCCCATTTTTATGATGTATATAATAATGGGTCCCAGAAGAAGAGCTATATTAAAAAACAAAATGAAGACAATTAAGAAAATAACCATATCAAAGTTGAATAAAAACTTAGGTACACAAGCAGTGCTTCTCAACCCTGTAAAAATACTTTCCCCTGGAGCATAAAGCAGCCTGCCACAGCACAAAATTTCATTGAGGTCTCTTTTTTAATCTTAAAAATTCATCTTCATTTTTATTCTGAGGTATCTCAATTTTTGATTTACCACAAAAGTAATGTTTGAATACTTACTGTTATGTAAATTGAAAAGACCACCATCTTTTCCTTTAGCATTCAGTACTATGGAATATGTTAGCCTATTTGAGAAATCAGGGACCATAGCATCTGGCAAAGACTTTCACTTAGCAGCCTAAACATTTAGAAGCACATTACAAATTCATTAAGTGAGATATAGAGAACCCAAATAAGCATAATGATATTAGGTTAATTTGGCAAGAGAAATGGTATCTGTGCATTCAGCAAATATACTTCCTTAATAACTGTACTGAACAACCATATATAAAGGTAAGCAAATGCTAAAGCTAACTATGATAGCTATTACTCAGGCTCAGAAATATTTGTTTCTCCTATGCAACATGAGTAGATTAAACTTCCCTGGATCCCTGAATCTAGCCATGGTATGTGATTTGTGAGGTGAATAGAATGTTACTGGAAGTCACCTGTGTCAATTCCACATGAAAGCATTAGAGTTAACATGCAATTTCCCATGTTCTCTTTTCCCCATCACACTGACTAATAAGGCCATCTGTTCCAAAAAGTGCAGTTCCAGGATGATGCTACCTTCCCCAGCTGGATTGCTGAGTTGCCACACAGAGGCAGTTGTATGGGAGAGTTACTCTGAAGAAGAAATAAACTTTTGCTATGTTAAAGCCACTGAGATGTGTTACTGCAGCAGAACCTAACCTATCCTGTCTAACACCATCCCAGTTGTTAAACTCAAATAGACCAAGCTACATAAACATTAGATATCCATATCTTATTTGTGCTTTATTAGTCCAGAGCTACAAGCAACAATCTATAGACAATATGGTTATTTGTACTCTGCCCAATAGTTTGGCTAAATTTATTCACGAACTGTTCTTTAAAAAAATAAATCTGCCAAAGTAGTTATTTAGCAGTATGTAAACAGTCAATTGGTGCTTTTCTTTTAAAACCACTTTCACTGGTTGTAAAGAGAAAAACCTGTAGCAGACTATAAAGTTCTCTACTGACATAGATAATATTGGTGAATATGCTACACTAAATACTAAAACTATCAGCAAATTATATCATGAAGCAAATACAAACCACCAAAAATTTCACAATAAATTATTTTAATTATTAACTTTTAATTATCAATTAACTTGTAAAATTCTGATGTCATATTATTTAACATCTCAACCAATTTTGGAAGTTAAACAAACTTTTTTTTTTAACTGGGCTCTATAGATCTATGCCAGGATTTCTTAACCTTTGCACTATTAACATTTCAGACTCAATGGTTTTCATTGTGGTAAGGGACTGTCCTGTGCATCCCTGCCCTCTGTACACTAGATGTCAGTAGCACTTTTGCAATTGTGACAATCAAAAATATCTCCAAACATTGACAAATGTCTAGCGGGGAGGGAGGAGGTATCACAAAATTACCCCCAATTGAAAACTACTAACCTATTCCAGAGGTCCACAAAAAATAAAACATGAATTTCATCTGACAGCTCTATTGCTGTCTTACTGAAGTGATTTACAATAGTACACAAAGGTGATATAACAGGATTTTACTTTCATTATTGCACAAAGAAAACACAGTAAGTATCAAAACTTAGATAATAAAAATTTGCAAAACTAACAAAATAATTACTAGAAATTCCATCTTGATTAGCATGTTTATAGGCATGTCTTTCTGGATTCGTTCATTCAACAGCCAGTTATTGAATAACTGCTTCACGCTGGGCACTGTATACATACCAGAGATAGAATGTTAAGCCAGACAGACAAGATTCCAGCCTTCCCGGAGCCTACAACCTCATGGGAGAAACAGATTCAGAGCCTTAAATATCAATTGCAAATGAAGATGTGTCATAAAGAAAAGTGCAAGTGCCTATGATACTATAGCACTGGGACTGGTTTAAGTGTGGCATCTTTGAAGAACTGTTGTCTTAATTGAATAGAAAGCTATGTCTAACTAGTTGGCACTCAAGTAGTACTTACTAACCACCAGGCATTTTTGTCACATTCTATTTTTTAAAACTCATTTAATCTTCTCAACAACTATATGAGATAACTATAATTATTACTAAAATAATTAATTTAGTAATTATTACTAAAATAAAATAACTGAAAATGAGTACAGAGAGACCAGGTACCTTTTTCTAGAACACAAAGCTAGTGTGTGGAAGAGGCAAAATTTGAACTGGTTCATGTTCCTAAGGACTAAACCGTCAGCCTTCCGCCCCCAAAGTGAGCCAAGCCCAGCAGAAGGAGGCAGTATTGTCTTGTCCTGTTCACTTTGTCCACAGGCTGGCAGAGACTGTTTCTGTTTCCCTGGCAAGGAGGAGTGACCTTCCAGTCACCGAAGAGAGAGTACTGAAATCCACCTCATTATATATTTATGGTAGTTTCCTAGTTAAATGCAGCCTCTTTAAATTCTTTCTTGGGAGGAGATGAGGTATGCATTATTTATAAATTATTTAATTATGGTGGGAATTAAGCAACAGAACACTCTAACACTACAATTGAAAAGAGAGGTAGAAGGTTCCAAAAGGCTGAATTCACAACAGCAAATTGTTCAAATACATATTTTTGATTAGTCAGGAGGTTTGACAGAATTTCCAGGCTAACAAGTTAATATGCTCTCATTTGAAATGAATACTTTCATTTAGCATCTGTATGTTGTATGTGTGTGTTTGCAATAAGCTGAAGTGAAATCTTCTCGCTAAAATTATTTCTAATATCCTAAATTATCTAAGTCACACACTAGCTATGGTGATGATGATTAATCATGTAAGTCTTATACATTATATAAGTATGATAAAAAGGATTTCAATACTTCTGAATATGTTCTTTTTATTGCTGTTCTTTTTTTTGAGGTACTGTTGGTTTGATTTTTACATGACCATATTACATAGAAATTCTAAATGTTTCTAAAGGGAATAATGAAGTGACTTTCGATTTTTAACTCACTTCCTATAAGGACGATGGCTCTTTTCAGAATTTATGATGTATATAATTATCTCAGTTGGTTGGAATGGCTTTGATCCACATGTCACTTTGCCCTGTGGACATAGCTACTTTGGGTCCCTCAACATAATTTATTATCAAATTTTTTAAAAGACCCAAAGACATTAGGGACTAATACTTTTTTCTTCTTATGTGATGCACCTTTCAGATAGCAAAATCACTGGGAGTGGAGTGGGGTGCTCTGATTAATTCCATATTCTAGATAATTGACAATTATTTAGGAAACCTTAGCATCTCATTTCTACAGTTGGAAATATTTGCAACATGTATCTGTAGATGTTCATGGTTTTGTAAGTAATACTTAAATATCTGTGTGTGATGGTTAATTTTAAACATATATGTCAACTTGACTGGGCCACAGGATGCCAGATATCTGATTAAATATTATCTCTGGATGTATCTGTGAAGGTGTTTCAGAAAGATTCGCATTTGAATGGGTGGACTAAGTAAAGCAGATGACCCTGCCTAATGTGGGAGGACCTCATCCCATCCGTCCAGGTGTTGAGTAGAACAAAAAGGAGGAGAAAGGTTGGATTTGCTCTCTCTCTGCCTAGCTTTTGAGCTGGGACATTAATCTTTTCCTGCTTTCAACACTCTTGGTTCTCAGACCTTGAGACTGGGAACATCTACACCATTGGTTCTCTGGCTCTCAGGTCTTTGAATTACATCCTAGGTTTTCTTGGGTCTCCAGTTTGTAGACCGCAGATCTGGAACTACTTGACCTCCATAATTCACAAGAGCCAATACCCTATAATAAATGTCTTTATATATGGGGTGCGTGTGTGTGTGTGTAAAGGTTCTGGAGAATGGTGATTAATATACCACGTGGGGATGGATGATGTCTCCATGATGTGGGGACAAAGGGTCTAAGATAATTTTACAATATTGCAAATGGGAGCGTCAAAATAGCACAAGATTGAGTTGAATGTGTCCTCACCTCAGGATATTCAGTGACAATTGCTTTAAAAACTACTAATGTCAATTTATTCTATTATCACTTGCCTCATTATCAAAAAGTGAACTGCAAAAGAAAATGGGTTTGATTCTGTTAAACTGTTAGTGCATGATGAACAACTGGGAGACACAAAAAGAATTTGTTTGATAATTTAATTCCCATGATAGTTTTTTTTTTATTTCCCCCAACCAGGAAAAAAATATATCTTTACTTTCTATTACTATTGTTATAATTATCAGCTGTTTTGAAAATCACACAATAATCTCTACTATAATTCTAACATTGTCTAAGTGTATTATTGGTTATTTATCAGCCAATTAAGAAGAAGTAATACATTAGATTAAAAAGTGGTGTATGTGTGTGTGCTCGTATTTTTAAATTACTTCACATGTGCTACTTAAACCTAAGTCTTTCTGAAATTTTTGAAGGGATTCTCTCTTGACTTTATCCTTCTAAGTATTATTTTTCTTTTTAAAGAAAAGGTATTAAGTAATTTTCCTGCAACTAACAAAAGATGTTAGTTCCCTTTTTCCTATTGTTTTGTAACCATTTCCTACCTACATATTACAGAAGTGACTTTCCAACTCAAAGGGCATTGTCATGTTTATAATTACCCCCTTAATTCATAAAATAGGATGTGGACATTATATATCCTTCAGCCCAGTGGTTCTTAAAGTCTTGCCCCAGACCCGCAGCATCAGCACCACCTAAGAATTTGTTAAAGTACACATTTTCAGGTCTCATACCATCTTGCTAATTCAGAAACTCTGGGGATGGAGCCCAGCAATGTGCTACACTGAGTCCTCCAGGTGATTCTGATGCACCCTCAATTTTGAGAACCTCGGCTTTAGACTGAAGAATATTTTGAAAGTAAGGGGACTTACCCAAAGTTTTTCTTATGTTAAGAGCTACCTTAAGACAGGTGCTCCCCACTTTCAATGTCCAGTTTCTACAGACTCACTCTCTGCTTTCTACTTTTTGAAACACCAGCATTGACCTCCCATCAATAAAATGGTCAGTGATTCCATTTAGTTTTAGAATAAAACATTAGAAATTCATTCTAATTTCATACAGAAGGGATACCCAGATATTATGCAGAGGACCTGCTCTTATGGTGTGAATGTTCCCCAATAACCCTGGGATAACTTGTTCATTCCTCTCACAGGTATATTCCCTGCAACTAATTCACTGTGGATGCCTCTGCTAGAACCACCAGAAGAAGGGTAGTGCTTCTGCCATACCTCAACCTGAGTTTCCTGGTTTGATCAGATTATTTTTAAATACTGCAAACTCATACATGTATTTTTCTCAAAAAGAAATACTAACATTTTACATTGCTTTATGCAAATAATATTGTTATTACTTGAAAAAGGCAACTGATTTTCCTAACAAAATTAAGAAAGAGCATAACACTTTTTTGTATAAAAAGAGCTGGAAATTGAGTCAGAAAAGAATTTCTGAAGATTGCCATTTCAATAAATGTCAAATACTCAGAGTTATAAGCCAGCCAGCTAACTGGTTTCCTTTCTTAACTGTTCTCCTCTTGCTCGCTAGTTGGAGAGACAGCGGAGGTGGGAAGAAGATGAACAGACAGGATTCCAGGACTACTGAAAAGGAAGGGCATGACATTAGATGGATTTGGGAACTAGAAGGAGATTTGTTAATGGCGTAGGGTTCATTATAAGACCAGAAGTAGGCAGGGACTTATCATGAAGGGCAAAGTGAGGATTAGTTCCTAACAGTGGTCAGAAGCCATTAAAAGATTGTCAGTCTGTGAAATGATCACTCCAGCATTATAGAATGATCACTTTGCCAACAAGTGATAGAAGGATGGATTCTAGAGAGAAAATGCTGAAAAACAACCGCCACAAGGAGAAAGGTGATAAGGACCAAAACTAAATAGTGCCAGTGGAAACAGATGAAAATGGATTAAATAGCTACATAGGAGGTAGAATAAACAGATCTTCCATTCTACTATAGAACTCTACTTAAGAAATAACAACCATGTGCCTTACAGCCTGCTGTCAAGAGTCTCTGCACTAAAAAATTAAAAATGCTTAAATTTTTAATTAAATCACTCCTGAACCACCCACCCACCCACCCCCACACACACACAAAAGTGTGCTTAGTAGGAAAGGGTACACCAACCCACTGTCAAACAAAACCAGACTGTGAAACCTAGTTTATACTCAACTAAAAAAAACACCACTCTTCACACAAATGCATGTGCGCGCGCACACACACACACACACGCATACACATATACACCCATCATTAGAATGTGGCCTTAAAATTGAGTCTGTGCACATTGTGGTTTTGTCATTTTCTCTCATCCCCCAACCCCTACTTTCAACCTGGTAAATTCTATAGGTGATCTACTAGAATTGCTTTCTAAATTGCCCATGCCACAACAGCAAGCATAGATTTTCCAATCCCTTCCAATTTAACTTGAAAAATTCCATTATTACTTCAAGGCAAAGAACCAACCTTCAGTGGACACCTTGTTTTTTCAATCCCTTTGGCTCTTAGTTGTCTCCACCTAAGGTTATGTCCTCCATCTTTCCAACTTTTTCATGTCTGCATTCTTCATCTAGCTGTTTGGAGGTTCCCTTGGTGAGGATGGGACAGTTTCTCTCTATTTGTATTACTATTCTACACTCTAATTTCTGAGTACCATTTGGGCAGCTCTGATGATTGGTTTCTAAGACATGGTTACCATGGTAACACCATTAGGTAGTATTATTTTTAAAACAGCAACAAATTAAAAGTCTTCTGTAAGTGAAACAGTGAAAAAAATAGGCAGAGTCCAGTCAAGAACCCAGTTTCTTTGCTGAGTAATTCTCCTCTCCTAAGGACACAATATATTTTAAAAAGCAGGCATTTTCCAGGAGAACATTTCACTGGTTTATTTACTTACTTCATTATGTATTTTTTTAGCAGGAAAGGTTTCTGATTTTTTCTGTCATTAGACTTCGGTGTGGAAGGAATTGTGTCTGCTCCCCATAATGTTGTTGCTTATCTCTCTGAGCATTCCATTGAGGTCAGCATTGAATTTTGCAGTCCTCATATCTCTCAGAGAAATTTGTTGAGATTTTCACTATTTTACCTACTCTCTCAGTACCTTATGTACAGATATCCCACTGTAGTAAAAATAATGAAACCTATCAGTCCCCTGGTCCCTAATACTAATAGCCAGGCTTATGTAAAACTAATTTCCTAAGTTGAAATTATTTTATTGTATGAGTTATGGTATTACATAATGTAATATTTCTCTGTCTTGTTTCAATAAAAAAATTGTTCCTACTCTTGGCAATTAAAAAAGTTTTATATTAAATTATGGAATTTTCATGGCCTCCAATTTCCTGCTTGCCAATGTTACAGAAAGCCCTATTTAAAATATAAATAAATAAGAGACTGTTGCATTTTGTACAAGCAGATATTCAGTAATCATCTGAACCTGTTTTCCTTTTAACGTGTATGTCTTTTAAATGCACATGTAATGGATAGCTCCTGCATTTTCATAACTTCTAGATTCCGAAGTTCTAAGCGGCAATCAAGGCTGCAGGAACTGACCTACTGTAATTTTACTACCATGGCAAAATCAGTCCCCTTATTTTAAGCCACACATTTTCAAACTCAGTCTCAGCAGTATACTCTTTTTATGACTCCAGTTTATGCAACTTTTCCTTAGGACCTTATCTCATCCATATATCTGAGATTCCTAAATTCAACAAGCTATCAAGTAACAGCATTGTTTTCTTTTTCATCAGTAAAGTATGAGTATAGAACAGACCATGAGGAATAAATTGGGGTCACAGAGATATGCCAGTCATGTATCCTCTGTGACCTCCATTCAGAAGCTGTGAACATGTTGAAGCAGACACTTGTACATTTAGAGATATGTACATTTAAAGCGAAAAGGAAAAAGAAAAGTTCAAATCTTTGCCGAACTAGGCTTCTTTGTGAATGAAGAGCAAGCGACCCTAATGGATGCCACAGACCAGGAGCTCACGTTTCACTGCAGAAATTAATAATGAGCCATTTCTAAACAGGACCTCCAAAGGGAATGATTCAAAAGAAGAAAACAAGACTGTATGCATTCTTTTACTCCCGCCAGAAACCCTGAGTCTTATAAATACACCTAGACCTCCAACGAGAACGCAACTGAGATTCTCCCACTTAGAGAAAAATCAAACATGGCCATGTGGAAGGGATGAGAGAGACCCTCCTAATCAGGAATCATGGCATTAGACAGAACTATTCAGGGGTAGAGACAAAGACTATTTTTCAAAAATGTCTTCCTTTGAGTAATTGTGTATTATCTCTGTTGTTATGTTGCCTGGAGCTATAAAACTAATGCAGACCAACAAAAATCCTACCTATATTGTGAGACTTTTGCATTTCTATCTTTATCCTTGACTAAACGTTCAGCAGCAAGTGTCTGTCTGCGTAGAACACTGGGAATATGAGCAGAAGCCCATGACACATGGTCTAGGAAACAGAATCGTACAGAAAATTTCATTTAGTCCTTAATGCCAGATAGTTTCCCACTTTCCACATGAAGAACTCTCTGCTAAATGTGGTTCGTGGGATACCATGGAGGGTTTCAAGGTAAAGGAGTTACTTATCAACAAACAAGAATCCATTCAACTCAATAATGTGAGAGCCTGGCTATTTGCAAGAGCAAGTAACTCAATGTGTCATAATTTCCAAGGAGCTTATAAAATTCAATTCCATCTTTTGTCAAAGTGTAGTTATTAATGCTTGTCACCTAGATGGCCTACAGATGTGTCGTAAAGATAAAAAAGTCAGTGAATTTAATTTACATCTTTCTCTAAAAACAAGAACTCCTTCTGAAATTAACAGAGAATATAGCTTACTGAAAAAGAGTACACTTTTTCAGATACAGATAAATGTTAATCACATTAGCAAACCAAAGGAATTATTTATCTATTTAAGTTAAAATATCTGCCTTGGCCTCAATTTCATAGCACACATAGATATATAATTGGTTGGAATTTTTGATAGAGTAATTCAAATAACTGCGTCAGTTACCTACTATCTTTTATTGCTCATTTGCCCTACAGGCTGGGAAGAACTTTTAAAATAATATAACTACCTTTTAATTATTCATGGAAAAAATGTTAACAATGTGACAATCTGTTTTACTTTCAGACTTTTCCTGCCATGATTAGATAAATTAACAGAATCATTTGCCCACTACTCTTTGGCTGTATTTGTATTTGTGTTCTTTTGCTTATCATTTTAAACCAAAATATTTTATCCCCCACCCCTACCTGATAAAATCAGTAGAGTTTGCCTCACAAATTTAGAAATTTGTATTTCTCTAAGAAATTACATTATCAAATTCCAGCATGAATTGGGAAGTATCTTAATGCTTGTCATCTAGATGGCCTACATATGTGTTTTATCCTACAGGATAAAAAGGTACTGAATTTAATTTATATCTTTCTCTGAAAACAAGAGAGATCCTTCTGGAATTAACAGATATTATAGTTGAGTTGGTTTTCAGTTGGATGACTGGATTACTGTGTATAAAGTGTTGAATTCCCACACATCTTGATAAAGTCACTGATAACCAAATAAACTTAATAAACTTCTAAACACACATTAAGATGCTAGAAAAAATACCTATGGATTATCCATGCAAATGCTACTTTTTCTCAGGGAAGACAATATACAAAATTGATTTAACTATGTATGGATTGAGTACATACTGTGCATGAAAGTGTAATACACTAAATGCTAAAACTTGTTTCCCATTTGAAATCTTTCTGGAAGAAGTAAATCATTGACTTACTCTGCACAAATAGAAAATTGAGTAGTCTAAATGCTTATATTAGTCCCATGACCTTTCTTTAACTAGAAGACATTTTTTAAATTCATGAAATGATCCCACCTTATTCAAGTATGGTGATACTTTTGATAAATTGTGTTGTCACATTGCAATCAAAGGTTTGTAACCAACAATTTTTTTGAATCTTAAGAAATGAAGATTTTTATTCCATATTTGTAGTATTAGGTATGTGTGTTTGCATCTGAGAACAAAAACTGAGCCAAATAAATAAATTTCCAGAATTGACAAATTAAATGATACATCTGTCCAGACATGGAAACAAATTGTTGAAAACAGTGTTATTTACAACAAAACCACATGCCTCATTTTGCAATGTCTGTGCTTGAGGAAGAAAGAAAAAAATAGATGTATTAATCATATGTAATGAATGACCTGACATTTTCTGGGTGTTATGATAAAGATGAAGTTTTGAAAGATTTTCCTGGAGGGTTGCTTCATACTTCAGATGAATGTGTATTTCTTCATATTTTAGAATTTTTTTAACTTTAAATAAAAATGGCAGAAATACATTATAAATTTTGGCACATATGAATACACATACATGCACATACATACATATAAAATGTGTATTCCTAACATGTATTCCTACATACGTGTGTGTGTGTGTGTGTGTGTGTGTGTGTATGCATTTGTGTTGCTTTCAACATCCAAAAAGTCAACTTCTGGATTTCTGCAAACAAAAACAGATATTCTCCATTTATTCATGTATACCTATGGTAACCTAATGATTCTGTTTCTCCTTATATTCTAGATAGTAACTTGTGTCTTGTCAGTGTTTGATATTTCATTCAGAATAACATGAATAACACATTGCAATAATGTTAATGTGTGTGTACAGTAAAATTTTGACTACCTATGAGAAGGCGGTTGGAAAACCAATAACCTCACATTTGAAAATGGCATTATCCTAAAAGCCTGCTTCCAAACATTTTATCAATATTGACCTTTATTTTAAGATGCTTTGGGAATAGCAGCATTAAAAGACAATTACACCTATTTGTACATCTGCTATTTTCAAGGCTGTAAATTCAAACTACTCCAAAGCTTTTTCAATAATCATACATAGCGGGTATGTATACAATAAACCAGGCAATCTAAAATCCTTAAATCCTAAGCAATTTCCTTCTTCCTCCTTCTAGTTAAATAGAGAAATGAAAATACTATCTCCTTCCTTGTGGTCTTGTCTCACATTTCGGTAAACACCTTGTAACTATAGTGATGGGTGTTCCAGAGAGAGATACAGCAATTGACAAAGACAAAGTAATCATTCTGAGTGATCATGGATACTACAGATTGTCCCCAACATCCTGAAAGTAATTCACTAATAAAGTAGATTATAATATATAAGACCCAACTCCCCCCGACTTTTTTGTTTTATTTTTTATTTATTTATTTATTTTTTGGCTGAAGTGGTTGTTCTGTTATATGTAGTGCTAAAATAATCTTGACATAAACTATGAGGTTGAGATTTCTTCCTTTTTCTTCCCTTAACCCAGCAGACCACCTGCACAATTAATTTATCACCAATCACCACAGCTCTCAAAGAGAATAGATCCAGGAAAACAGTAGGCCAATCATATACCAAGTGTGCAGGCGGTATAGTAACTTCTCTCTTTTGGCCCATCTCTCTCTCATTAATGTCTGAGAGCAGGAACCATGTCTTTCTTTGTTTTATATCTGTAGTATCCAGCAGGGCAGCTGGCACCAAATTGGCATAAAATAACTGCAATTTCAATGAATCAATTTAAGTCACTATTTATGGTAATATCTATTGAAGTCTACGTAATATCTCAAGTCTTCAAAACCTAAGGAAACAGATATAGTTTCCATTATGTGTAACTTGCCCAGGTGCACTGAGAAGGCCTCATTGAGCTGGGCAAGAGTCAGAACTTCTGGCTCTCAGGAAGGGATCCCCAGTTCAGGTCCACAAGACACTGATTCTTTCACCAACATGGGGAGAGGGTTAGAGGGCAGAAGCCAGTCAGCAGTGTGGCTAACTAGGGAAAAAGAGTCAGGCTGGCAGGACCAAGGGGAAGCAAAAGGAAAAAGCAGATAAACTATAAATCTGCCTTTCTTCATGGTTCAGGACACCTGGCCCTCCTGCACAAATAACTCAAAATCTACCTGTGCCCAACTCACCACGAGACCCTCAGCTGATAGAGAAATGCAAGTTAGCTCACCGCAACCTTAACATTATCAGTACCGCACATAGCCCTCTTCAGCACCAGCAGCATCCTATAAATCTCCAGCAAGTTTTTGTCTCCTCGCAGTCAGCTCCTCTCTTGCTGACTGTATCCTTAAAATGTATTTTCGTATTTTCTCTAATAAATCTGCCTTTCTTTACCTACAATTGTCTTGGTAAATTCCTTTACCGCCCTCACCACCAATCTTAGCTAGTTACTACCCACAGCTATTGTACAGTGCAGAGAGAAACAGGACATTCCGCCAAGTACAGCTGGCCCAGGAGAGGCTCTTGATCTGAAAAGTCCCACACCTACCCCACGACGTGCCTATAACTATGTTACTTGGAGACTGAGCAGAGAAGAAAGCCCAGGTTTTTGTTTCTTCATTCCCCTGGGCACAGGGAACAGGGTCCAAGTTATATATTGATTTTTAGATCTGCTGCCCTTTCTGGGTAAGAATCAGAAGTGTATATGTTTTTTCTATTCTTTTTCAAGTAAAAAGGTGAGTACCTAGGAAAAATACATAAAGCTGTACTTCATTTGTCTTCTAACATCACTATCCCTGTGTCTCCCAGTTAGTTTATGAGTGAAAGTTCATCGAGAATGAAAAAATTAGCCCAAAATGTAAAAAGATGAGGATAGTGGGATTTTTTTTAAAAATTCACCTCTCAACGCTTACTGCAATTATACTGGTTTAACATGTCATATTGTTCCCAAAAGGCCTGCATTTACATAACTAAAACACACTTCCTTTCGATTTGTTACAAACAAAATACTCACAATATCACTTTCTGTGACATCTCTATGATTCCTTTGGTAGGTACATGTTTAGGTCACCAATTTTAACCAGAATCTGGTAACATAAGGATCTGTCCCAAGCATCAGAAAAAAACACATCTTTTATCTTCTCTTTGAAAATCAACTATTGACAAGATTGTTTATGATTTTAAAAGCACTAGAATCTACTGAGAAGCTGTGCCACAGGAGTGTGCATAAATGACACTCCTGAGCTTCCTGCCTGTCAGAACTCAGTAATCTCCTCCTGCGGCCCTATCACTCCCATGCATTTTGTCAGAAAGAGACAGAGAATTAGGTACAGTTTCTCATTTAAACAGCAAGGTATAAAAAGCTCTTAGGACGCCAGGCATGGTGGCTCATGCCTGTAATCCCAGCACTTTGGGATGCCAAAGCAGGACGATTGCTTGAGGCCAGGAGTTTGCAACCAGGCTGGTCAACATATGGAGACCTTGTCTCTAAAGTAAATAAATAAAATAAATAAATAAATAAATAAATAAATAAATATTTTTTAAAAAAAATTAGCCAGGCATTGTGGTACCACCTGTGGTCTCAGCCACTTGGGCAGTTGAGGCAGGAGAATCACTGCAGGCTGCAGTGAGCTATGATCACACCACTGCACCCCAAGCCTGTGCAGCAGAGTGAGACCTTGTCTCGAGAAAATAAAAAGCTCTTCGGATGCCTGCTCACTCCCTCAGATTCTAGTGGTGTCTCACATTCCCACAACCTATGTTGTTCAACCTGAATAAGCCAACCTAATTTGTATTAGTTCCTCATCAGGCTCAAAATCTGCCATTTAGGGGTACTTACGAGCTCTGTGCCAAATGCTTCACCTCAACTTGATTTTCTAATCTTTGCAATCACTTAATGAGGTAGGCGCTCTCGTATCTCCAGACCATACAAACCCAAACTCAGAGAGTGTATGCATCTTGCCCAACGACACACGGGAAGCGGGAGAGCTGGGATTCAAACCCAGAACGTTCTGAGCTCTCATCTGGACTGCAACCACTCAGATCTCAGGCTGCTCCCTAATGCTCTCTCCACCCCCAAATAAAATCATTGCTTCTAAAACACTGAACGGCCAATCTCACAAGAATGCTTTTCTTTTTAAAAATTGATTTCCTGTATTACACACCACTGGGTGCTCTCTTATATTTAAGCAACTATGTGGTTTTTTTAAAGGGTACACACTGGATTAAAAATATGAATTAGGCATTTATGTTGAGAGCATAATTAATAACTTTAGTTAATTGGTATTGCAACGCTGACTACTCCGTCTGAGGGCTATTAAATCACCAGGGGTCTGAACTGCATCCTTGGGCAGCCTGCGCCCCTCCCCGCAGCGTTCCTCCGCCATCTAGAGGCGCGGCTCTGAAGCGAAGTGTTCGGCGCTGAGCTCTGAAATGCATCCCGGAGCCACTAACCAGTTCTGAGGTTTTCAGTCTTCTTTTCTCTTCCCTTAAAAACAAAGTTGCTTTCTTCGTAAATCTTCAAACAATACTAACAAAGACCAATTGTATTAAATAAAATATGATGTTGGCATTTTTATGGTAATGAGTTTGAGAATGGCAATCATGAGAAAAAATAGCTCATTAAAGACCTCTATTGTTGGCATTTTAGGAATACAAGCGTGCTGTCTATACACAGCGATCAATCACCAGATTATGAGAGCAGTGATTCATCTCTCCTTGAATTTGTCCAATATTTGAATATTCATCGTATAAGTTGCTAGATGTTCTCAAACAGCAATAAGAAATAAATATTTCTCAAATACCAGTAAGAAATAAAGTGAAACAGCAAGATCTAATTTCCTAATCTTTGCCTTATACAAAAATAGCAGAGGAAAAATTGCTAGTGGCATGTTATGTTATCTGATTGCTCATCATCATAATAATGATAAGACAACTAATGTTTATTGAGTTTCTACTGTGTTTCTATAATCTTATGTATTCGTATATTATTTCTAATCACACAACAGTTTGAAAATTATTAAAATAATTATGTGAGAAATAAACTGAGGCTCGGACAAATGTTAAAATGGTAAATCGTAAGCAGTAACTGATGAAGCTGGCATTTAAAACAAAAACTTCAAATATCGATTCTCTTTTCACTACTTCATGTTAGTTGGAAAATAATGAAGAGCTACTTATTTATCCAACGTGGCAAGTAGTAAGTTAATATTCATGTGAATACTTTGCATTAGAGATAACCAATGAATTGTTTAACTTGTTTAAAATCTGTTTGAAAGTCATTGAGGCCGGGTGCAGTGACTCATGCCTGTAATCCCAGCATTTTGAGAGACCAAGGCAGGCGGATTACTTGAGGTCAGGAGTTAGAGACCAGCCTGGCCAACATGGTGAAATCCCCTCTATACTAAAAATGTGAAGAATTGGCCAGGCGCAGTGACTCAACGCCTGTAATCCCAGTACTTTGGAATGCCAAGTCGGGTGGATTGCCTGAGATCAGGAGTTCAAGACCAGCCTGGGCAACGCCATGAAATCCCGTCTCAACTAAAAAAACACGAAAAATTAGCCGGGCGTGGCGGCGTGTACCTGTAATCCCAGCTTCTCAGGAGGCTGAGGCAGGAGAATTGCTAGAAGCCAGGAGGCAGAAGTTGCAGTGAGCAGAGATCGAGCCACCGCACTCCAGCCTGGGTGACAGAGTGAGACTCTATCTC
>NW_012105365.1:3377941-3420929 GCF_000951045.1 Mandrillus leucophaeus
GGGGGGAAGAATTAGCTGGGCGTGGTGATGCCTGCCTGTAATTCCATCTACTCCGGAGACTGAGACAGGAGAATCACTCGAGCCCCAAAAGGCGGAGGTTGCAGTGAGCCGAGATGGCACCTCTGCCCTCCAGCCTGGGCAACAGAGCAAGACTCCATCCAAAAAAAAAGGAAAGAAGAAAAAAAAGAAAAGAAAGAGAGTTATTGAAAGAGCATACATTTTAAAACTGACTTTACAATTTGACCTACTGCTATGACAGATGAAGTTATTCAACCTGAAGAATACCCCAGGGTGAAGATAATAGAGAAGGATGATAAAAGAAGGATATGGACAAAGCAGTGGCGAGGATGACTTGATAACATAATTTTCTAGGAGATTCTTAAGCATATTTCAAAAAAAATTCACCACCTCCGAGTTCATAGGCAGGTAACCTGGTTCTAGATAAAGAGTTAAACCTGCATGCCAGCGGTCATGACCCTTCTTGGAGGAGCTAGATGGTCCTAAACAACATAGACCAGCATTGTAATGTCTTCTTCTAATCCATTCCCTAGTTATTTTTAGCTTCTCCAAAATCTGTCTATTGTTCAAGCTTTCTACTGAGGTTTATATTTGGTGACATTTTATTCACTTAGATATATTTGGACAGAAATATGTCATAAATGTTGAATATTTAATGTCCTGGAAGATTTTTAATGCAAATGCTTACAAATAATTATAACATATTCCTGTAGGAAATATATATACTGCTACCTCAAGATAGAAAAAGGAATGATTATGAATACTTGGTGGTGTAGGCACAAAAGAGAGAAGGCACAGTTGCCTGCCACATGTAAGTGTGGATTCTTGGGTATTTTTTTAATTGTAAAAGTAGCATATGGGCATTGTGTTCTTAGAATGTTAAAACTAGATGGGATGTAAATATCATCTATTCTAGTCAACATATTTTTCACAGATGAGAAAGCTGAGGCCCATAGAGATGCAAGGATTTGCCCAATACTCACGGCAAGATAATGACAGATCCAAGAATAGAACCACGTGTCCCAATTGCCAGTCTTGATCTTTAGGTTGCACAATATGTGCTATACATGCATATGTCTTCCTACTCACACACACTATAGGTAAATCTGATGAATACCCAAATATGTGTCTTTGCTGGCTGTAGCAGAAATAGTAGGTGCCTAGAGCAGTGCCTGGCACATAGTCGGCACTCAGTGAATATTGCTTAAATGTTGAATGTCTACATGAACACATTCACTTGTTGGCATCTACTGTAGCCATTACTGTAGAAGAGAAGGCAGTGAAGAGAATGATACTCAGGGGCCAATTTTTGGCATAAATATCTTCCATCTTTTGTCTTTCATGTGATGGAAATTGAGGGACAATTTCAGGTGTGCCATATGGAAAAGCATTATCCTTTAGTCATAATTCCAAAGAATTTAACACAGGAAAGAGAAAACATTTGGCACCATAAATAAAGACAAATGATGTAATAAGACAGGTAGTCTTCAAATACATAAATTATCAAAATACAAATTAGTAGTTTATAAAATTTAGTCATGTGATAGATAAATATTAGGCTCACTCTAAGAGAAATATAATAATGTAGGTTAAGTACATTATCTGAGCTGTGTCAACCTCGACATCTAGATAATCAGTAGTAGCTAGAGGGTCTTATGTGGGGTCTTACCTTCTGAACAGCCCCCATATAATTTCATACTGCCTAAAATTATGAATGTTCAAGGAGCACATCTAACAGGAATTCAAAAGGCCCATTCAAAATTCAACCATAAATCTCAACCTCATCCATAAAAAGAGAAATGTGAATTAAAACCATACCATTTTTACCCATTACATTGTGAGAATTTAAAATTGTGATAACACTCTGTTGTCCAGGCTGTGGGGAAATAGGCACTCTTATATGTTGCTGCTCAGATTACACATATGGAGTGTAATTTTTCGATATCTATCAAAATGACAACTGCATCTACCCCTTGACCCTACAATTTCACTTCTGTGAGTTTATCCTACATACATACTTGTACTCAAGTAAAAAAAAAAAAAAATAGTTAAATGTTTCTCATTGCTGATTGTTTATGATAGCGAAAAAGTGGAAACAACCCAAATGTTCATCTATAAGGGAATGGTTAAATAAATTATTGTACATTCATATAATTGAATGTCTGCAAAAAAGAATAAGCAAGCTTCCTGTGCACTACTCTGGAAAGATTCTCCAAGAAAAATTGCTAAGTGAAGAAAAACCATGTGTTGTACATGATGTACAACACATTCCCTTTTGTATAAGAAAGAGAAGAAAATAATATGTCAGTATTTTTTTTTGTATATATACTTTTTTAATTCTGGAAGGCCACATGAAAAACTGACAACAGTGATTAACTGTGGCTGGAGGAGGATAGGAAATGGGCAGATGCACGACAAGAATGGGATGTGGGATTTTTCAATATGTACCTTTTATTTCCTTTGAATTTTGAAAAATTTGCACTCTCTTCAACTTTAAAGGGGGAGGGAAGTGTGGTAACATACTAATAGGGATTTTGCCATGGTGCTCAGAGTTAACATGGGGCAGTTCCACACAGAGTCCTGGGCAGGCAAGTGGCTGCAAGAGTGAATGGGTGTCCTGGAGGTCAGAGCAACACATAGAGAGGAGAGGCAGCAGCTATCCAAATCAGACTGCTGCATTCATAGCTGAGCCCAAGATTGACAGGGGAGAGGAAGATGACTGGAATTGGTAATTTTTGGATCCTCTGACTTCTAAAATGCATTTTGATATAGAATCTGGTTCTGGCTGAATTAAAACTCAACAGATCTTGAAAATATTTTTGCTTTTAATGGACTGCATACCTGCCCTAGGCAGATGACATGGGGGGGAGGTGCTTGTAAATAGACATAAGAACTAAGGCAAATGGGTGTCTTCCCAAGAGCCGATGCACACATACTTTCATATATGCATAAAAGTTATAAATCCTAAGGCTGATATATTGTGAATTCACTTTTATTTAACTCTAGAGAAATAGAAATAGAAATAACCTTACCAAAAACAGAAAATGAAAAATAAAACAGGATACATGATGATTTGTTGACAGGAGCAAATTAACAATAATGATACTCTCAATCCTACACTTGGATACTATAAATAAGAAAATATGTGGACAAAAGGATGAATATATGATTCTCCACTGCAGCATTATTGTGCAGAGGCATAATTTTACTCCCAAGCTCTTTGGCATAAATATTTAGGTACACCTAGAGATTTCTCAAAGTTATTGACAACCTGTTTCTCTCTAAGTCTAAATGTTATTTTCTTATTTGAGATGAAGTCAGTGTGAGAATTACTCAGTTTTTACTTTTGTTACTTGAAAGATAATTTTAAAGATATGCCGTTGAATTCTGTCAGCCTGAAAACAGAAAGGCTTTATAATCCCTATTCCTCTAAATGTGTCTGAATCATAGGCCTAGAAAGTTTGCAAGAAGACATTTTTTCTGGCCTCTATCTATCAGAGAGATGTATAGACATATAATATAGTCCTATTTGGGGGGAAATTTTTCCAGGAAAGAGATTTTTCCTACATTTTCCATAGGTGAATTCTACCTTTAAATTTTAATAATGAATTAAACTGTGAAACCCAGGAAAGCTAGTCATGCACTGGTTCTCCACCAAGGACAATCTTGTCCCTCCCTGCACACCTGGATGTGTGGCAATGTCTGGGGATATTTTCGGTTATCACAGCTGGTGAAGTAGGGAGGTTGGTAGTGCTATAGGCATCTCATGGACAGAGGCCAAGGATGCTTCTGAACATCCCACAGAGTACAGCACAGCACCAACAACAGAGAATTATTCAGCCCAAAATGTCAATAATGCCGAAGTTGAGAAGCTTGATCCTGCGTTATAAGATAGATAATTATATTTACATTTCTCAGATTAAGTTTGGATTTCTGGCTAGAGCACACACATAAAGGATGCTTCTGTTATCATGTCCATTCCTAAGGTTAACTATTGTTTATATACTTCAGAAAGTGAAAATGAGATTGCATTTTTTAAATGTGCTTGACATAATGTGGTTTGCATTTTACACTAGAAAGCACTTTCATTTGTTTACAGTTCTGACTCAAAGGATAATAATAGTCTTGGGAAAAAAAAGGAAAACAAAAATGTGTTCAAAATTCACTAATTATTAATTAGTAAAATTATTAAGATTCATGAATTCTTTTCTCTGCTACAAACTACAACTAGAATTGTCTTCAGCTGTGACATGTATATCAGTATTGCTTTACAATTTGATGTATTATGCCAGATCACATCCAAAACGTTAGCCAGGTCTATACATCCAAAGCATAATTAAATGAGTCAGTCATTTACATCCACTGTGGCTCGCAGAATGATAAGAATCGCAGGCCTAGTTGACATATTTTCATACCATGGTTGCAGCCAAGCAGTGAAACTGTTGTTAAACTAACTAACCAAATCTTCTGGACTCCAATCTCTCCAAAATTACATAGGTAGAAATTTTAGATTCATTTTAACCATCGCCAAAATGTTACAGCTCATTTTCAGATAATTTCTCTTACCAAAAAGCCTTGACTTTTTAATCTAGATCAAGTGGAGATAAAAAGTAAACAAACCAGTGACATGAGAATCCATTGACCTCTATTGCAGTGTACACTGGGGAATCTGGAGTTTACTAAATGAATCCAGACTGGGGAAATAAATATGGGAAAACCTAGAACTTTAGACCTAATGTTTGTGGAGCAATACCTTTGATCAAATAGTACACTCTAGTGACAACATTTGATTATTTTCCAGAAAGAAGAGATAGTAAAAATTCTATCTCCACATGCAATTTTCTAGCAAAGTAACTATATGAGGAGTAAAAAGAGGCTTTCTCAGTAATGTGGAGACAGCCTATTTCAACTTAAATTTAAGTGTGCTATTGAGTTTGCATTAAGTTTCATGAATATGAATCATTTACAAAGTGATTTAAAATATTTCTGTGATCATGTGTGGGTTCAAAACAACTTTGTGTCCTTTGGATTTTGTGTGTCATATAAAATACCTTCATGCCATTGGAAAAGAAGCCTCACATACAGAGACAGTTATTTCAAATTGGTAGAGACAACACAGACTCATTATTTTCCATTACTTCTTCAACTTTTAAAAATTGGTCCTGAGGGCCAGGCACAGTGGCTTATGCCTGTAATCCCAGCACTTTGGGAGGCTGAGGTGGGCGGATCACTAGAGATCAGGAGTTCAAGACCAACCTGGCCAACATGGTGAAACCCCATCTCTACTAAAAATACAAAAATTAGCCAAGTGTGGTGATAGGTGCCTGTAGTCACAGCTA
Organism: Mandrillus leucophaeus; assembly: GCF_000951045.1. Taxonomy (NCBI): domain Eukaryota; kingdom Metazoa; phylum Chordata; class Mammalia; order Primates; family Cercopithecidae; genus Mandrillus; species Mandrillus leucophaeus. Next base: position 3,383,299 of record NW_012105365.1, read on the forward strand.
CTCAGGAGGCTGAGGCACCAGAATCGCTTGAGTGAGACTCCACCTAAAAAAAAACATGATCCTGAGAATCAAAGCACATAAAGTTCAAAATCTAACTGGACATCTATGCTGTAAGTCAACTGACAATTTAAGCATCGGACTAGACTCACAGAGCCTCCAAGCTCTGCTGGTGTGGCAGGGTTTTTGAAATGTCCCTCTCCCTCCAGTATGTGGAGTTCTGTCACCATCACCAACTGGTCTTATTTTTTTTTTTACTGAAAGACAACATTTCTTTCATTTCCTTCCCCTACAGCACAGGCCTCATAAACTGCAGCTCAGAATATGTCAGCTGAATTTTTTTAAGCTCTCAAAGAGTGAAGCGGAAGGGTCCTAACGTCAATTAAAGAAACTTGGAAACAGCACGATGCCCTGTGCCTTTTAGGGATTGGCTGACAGAGATTTTCCAGGATCCTGGGTAAACTTTCCGTCACCTTTACAAGATTGATTAAACCATACTCATTTGTTATTGACGGAAAGAAGCAATTTTGAAGAACACTTATATTGACTCACTATTTTTCTGCAACTTATAATTTACAAATCTTTCATTCAATCCTCCTAACAACCATATAAATTAAACATTATTTGTCATTACCAATATTAGTATTATTAATGTTATTTCTGTTGCTGCAAGGAGGCTCTAGCAAATTGACCAAAATAAGGACTTAATTTCAAAAGATCTGGAACTGTACTTTCTATATGTTTTTTTCCATATGAATTCAAGCAAACTGCTTTCACCTCTTTGAGGATCTGCCTCCTTATTCATAAAGTTGGCCTAAAACAGACATGCCACAGAGTTACAGGGAGAACTAAACAATATACCATAAGTGAAAGTGTCCTCAACAGTGCTCACAACACTGTTTATGTAATCCTATTTTTGAAACAAGGTTAGTTGTTTTGGTTTGGCCCATAGTTTTTGAATGAGGACATGATGACTCACAGAAAAGATTTGCCTAAGGTCTCACAGATTAGTATGGTACAGCAGAAATGGAAGCTAACTTTTTGGAATAGGTGCTATATGGAGACCAACCAGACCCTTCCTATCCCTACCCTGCCCATCATGAGCAAAGCACTCATTCTTTCAGCTGCTGGTGGGATGGGTGACAGACAGCTCACAGATGCATCCCTCTCTGGGGATTGCCTTAGGCCTGAGGGAGCTGCATCCCCCAGAGTTGTGCACCCTCCCCATGGTTGGGTGCTATCCCCCAACTAGTCAGTCACTGTAAGATATAGAGCCCTGCCTCCTTGCCTTATGTAATAGTGAAAGGACTTCCTATTTTCAGAGATCCCTATAGGATCAGCTGAAGCATCTGTTGTAGTTGCATCAAAGTTCAGCTTCTCCTTCTGGCCAGTCTTGCTTCCCTTACCTGTTGTAGGTGCCGATCCCCAGAGCACTCCCCAGTAAACCTCCTGCTCACCAATCTCCATCTCAGGGTTTCCCAGGAACCATACTTAAGATAGTCTCCTGACTCTAAATTCCATGTTCTTGGCACAACAGTACATGTGAAAGCAGGGAAACATTTCTTCATAATAAAACTATATCTGCCTACTGACTTATCAACCAATCTTTTAAGAATATATAATAGAACCTGCCATTTTAGATCATTGCAGGACAGCTTCAGGATCATGAAGGATCACAGAGCACAAAGCAAAATTAATCACAAAAATATGTTCTGTTTATTTTGTAGGAGAAAATACAAAATGAGATAAAACTGCCCCTTGCTATCAAGGAGAGGGCAATCAAAATGCCTAGGATATCAACTCTCTATAGAGAAAGAAAGCAGAGAGACAAGGCAGCTGCATAGACACCACTGCATTAGGGGTCTTAACTCTATCAAAGCATACACACAAAGATATTAGTTATTGGCCACAGAGTAGTCATGAGCCATCCCTAGAAGGTTGTCTATGCATGATGTGTCTTGCTGTCGGGAACCACACCTCACCCACAGAGGTCTTCTCAGAGCAGTTGTGTTTCTACTATCATTGCCCTCTTAAGGATGTTTGGGTTAAACTGAGCCAATCACATTCTCTCTCTCAACTATTTGGACTTTTCAATCAAAAGACCTAGAGACTGTTGGTCTCAATAATGTGAAACTGCAGAAAAGGGATCACAATTGGCTGCTACTGCAGCCCCAGAGCAGTCCTGTTTCCCAAGACCTACATGCACCTCTTCCTTGGATTCTGAAAGACATACAATTTTCCAAGGAGCTTGGTAAAGCAATCTGAATTGGGATTCTGTGACTTGAAGTCCAAAGAAACTTAACTACTCCAAGTTCTCTGTGAAGTTTTGTTTAAAGCCCCAGAAATCTTAATTATGCCTTTGGCAGAGAGAGAATGTCTACCTACATAAACTGTCTCCCACATGCTAATATCGATAAAAGCAAAAGAAAGCTTGAAAAACTGTCACCTGTCTTAATGCTGCAGGATAGGACAACAAAGGCAGAAATAGAAAAAAATCTACAATAGTAACAAAAGGTTCTTAATAGGTCATGTCATTTCTTTCTCAAAAGCCTCCAATAGCTTCACATCACACTTTAAATATATTCTACTCTTTACATTGGCAGAACGCTATATTACTTACCTTAGCTAACTCTTGGTCATCTCTGACCTCATCTCCTTGTACTCTCCTCTTCATTTACTCCATCCAGACACACTGGTCTCTTTATTCTTCTCAAGCACACACCCACCTCAGGGCCTTTGCACTTACCATTTCTTGATCCAGACATCAGTATGTCCTACAGATATCTATATGGCTTATTCTCTCTCGTCCTTCAGATCTCTCTGCTCAAATGCCATCTTCTCAGAAAGGCCTTCCCTGACCTGTCATCTAGAAAACTAGGCCTGCTTACTCTCTCTCTCTCACTCTCTCTCTCTTTATTCTTACATTCTTCTTAATTTTTCTTCATAGCACTTGACGCTACCTAACATTACACATTATAACGTGCATTATATGTTACACCTAATATACACAGAAAACTTGCATACTTGCTAATTATCCATTCTTACTAGATTGTAATCTCCATTATGTTCTTGAATTGGTATATTTTTGTTCATTGTAAAGTGACTGGCACATAGAAAGTTCTCAGATGATATGTATTAATTAGATGAAGAAACATATGATTAAAATCTAAGCACTTAGATATTTCATTTGGAGGGAGAGTATCAGGAGTGTGTGTTGAGGATTGTGGATGACTTTCTTTCACCCCTCATGTCCCTCAAGTTGAACAATAACAGCAGGCATAGCCCCCAGGAGAAGAGTTGTGGTAGGCTAAAGCCCACAAAGGGAGCAGTTCTTCCTTCTGATGTCATTTTAGCACACGTGTGCCAGAGGACCACGTAGTGAGCACCTTGAGCCTTTAACAACAGGGAGAGTCTCTGTGAAATAAAGAGTCAGGTGGTTTTAAAGGCTACAACCAGACTAATGAGTACTGGCAAGGTCAGTCTCAGGCTGGGGTGCGGGAGGGAGATGAGACTCGGGAAGGAGGGAAAGATGGCAGGCTGGCTAGCTCTATTGAAGCATCTGCCCTGAAAATGCAAGCTTTCTCCTACAGGTCTTTTTTCTCTTGTTAAATGTGTTCAATTGGTTTTCCAATAACTTTACTTATATTAACCAAGCACATTCCCTTCTAGTTTTAATATTTGGCCCCCCAAAACAGTGTATCTTCAAATTTGTCTTATTCAATAGTCTCACTCCACCTGCAAAATAGTTTCCATTAGGTTCAAAGGAGAAATCAAGCTCTCATATGTTAAATTTTATGTCTCACAAAATGAATTTTCTTTGAGAGTTTTCTAACCTTCTTTAAAGCCCATTTGTTTGCAGCAGACTAGGCCAAAGCAGTAGTACAACTATCATCCTGACTTACACAGCAATGGTGAATTGAATTGCAATATTATCTCTAAACAAATATGTCTGGGTACAACACATTATGAGGCATGCATGCCACATAATGCCAGGTACTTTTGCTGCCACTCTTACCAAACCCACTGACACGAGAGGAGGAAAAGGTAAGGTTACAAGAGGCTTGGAAGAGAAAATGTTCCTGAGAAGTGGATTCATGCCACTGCTAAATTCCAGCTGTCTTTTACAAAATACAATGTGTGAGAACAAATAGATGGATTTTATGTGTTCTTACATATTTTCTCAGAAAGATAGATGGTAGATAGATAGATAGATCCTCATTTTACTTAGTAGTTTGGGATCATACTAGTTAGCAGTGGAATATAAAATTCGTGTTGCCAAGAGCAACAAAAAATATAAAAATATACACTCAGAGAATGAAAATAGGTATAATCTCTTCAAGGGAAAAATGCATCAAAAGTCTCAAAAATGTAGTACTTTTTGATGTAGCAATTTTATTTATGGGAATTTAAGACAATAATAATAGATGAGCAGAAAGATTTCATTACAAGGATGTCAGCATTATTTGTAATCATCATCATGAAAATTTGGAAATGACATAAATGTCTAGTAATAGGGGTTGAGTAAAACAAGTCAGGAATGTCCATGCAGGGAGATACAATGAAGCCTTTAACATTATGTTAAAATATTTAGAGGTATGAAAAGTAATTACAGTCCAGTTTTAAGTTTAAAATGTATTCTATCTTTTAAATATGGTATAATGCCAATTAAGTTTAAAATAAATGTGCATTTTTACTTTAAAATTTTGGAAGGAAATTCAGTTGTTATTTAGTTATTAAGCTGCCCTTAAGTATTTGAAATACATATAATTTTTACTATTTTATTTTATTTTATTTTATTTTTTTTTTTTTGAGACGGAGTCTGGCTCTGTCACCCAGGCTGGAGTGCAGTGGCCGGATCTCAGCTCACTGCAAGCTCCGCCTCCCGGGTTCACGCCATTCTCCTGCCTCAGCCTCCCGAGTAGCTGGGACTACAGGCGCCCGCCACCGCGCCCGGCTAGTTTTTCGTATTTTTTAGTAGAGATGGGGTTTCACCGTGTTAGCCAGGTTGGTCTCGATCTCCTGACCTCGTGATCCGCCCATCTCGGCCTCCCAAAGTGCTGGGATTACAGGCTTGAGTACTATTTTATTGCCATTATACCATTACTCCAGAATCAGCTATAATGAATGCATATTACCTTTTAATAAAAATGCTATATATTTTGAAACTATATGCCAAATAAAATGCATTTTGGGTGCCCCAGAAGATTGAAAAGAAAAGCAGCTATTCATTGCAATGACAGAGAATAATTTGTGTGATACTTCTTAGAGATATAGTCCTATCTTGCCACCTTGAAATGATAATAAATAACAACCACTCTTACAATGAAGCAGTGTCAGAGGGCTACAATGGGAAGCCAAAGAATTATTAATAGTCCCAAAGTCATACGTCAAGCAAATGCAGAAGTTCTCTAGAGAAAGATGCTGGTAGAATAAATAATCAAGAACAGGAGACTGTACCTCTGGTAAATAGCACTCTTTGTGAAGTGGCATAAACAGAACAGGTTTTAGAAGCATTGATCATTTTAATCCCTACACTAATTTTTGATGTATGGTAATAAATATTTTAAGAGTTACATTATTAGGTTCATATAATCACCACATAGTTTGTGAAAAAATATTTGGAAAAATTTGATTCACATAACCACATTCAAAATTATTTTGCTTGTATTAAAGGATTTATAAAATCAATGTATCTGCAAGTTAATGAATATATCTATCCTATAAGTGTATCTTCCTTTCTTTTCTCACTATCCCAAGCTCTCCTGCTCCCCAATACACACACACACACACACACACACACACACACAGACACACACACACATCCTATTGCCATGATATCAAAAACAACTGGTATTTCTTTGCAACTTTACCTGGTAAATTTTCTGCTTTCTGCAATCTAGTTACAATAACTCTGTTTGCTGTTTTTGCTACCTAGAAAAAATCCAAAGGAAATTGTGTTTCTTTGATTCATAAAACCACTGCTAAGCTTATAAATTTCTCTTTTTCATTCAAATCACACTGAACATAAATTGGTTAAAGAAGGGAATCATAGTGAAGCTTCATGGAAACAGCCACCTTTTCCTCATTCATTGCAAATAGGAATGTGATCAAATCTGCACTTCCATTTAAGCCTAGGAAGACAAATTTTCCCAGATCTAATAGTTTATAAAGGATTTTTGCTATCTTGCTGGAGAAGAACAAAAGGCATACACTACACTCTGATTTAGAGGAATGAGAGAGTATGACATTCTAGGAGAGAACATTACAACCTGAGAGCTCATCAAGCTGACCACTGCAGAGTTGTTCAAAGAGGAAGGCTGTTTTTTCTCTATTTCTTGTTCAGTGTCTCTTTACAGCTCACAATTTCTATAGAGAATTCTTAAGGAAAAAGACTTCAGTGTGTATAAAAAATAATTAAAGACTATGTTAGCTTGGGTCCCCCAAGAAACAGATCATGAGGCAAGGATTTAAGTGAACATTTATTTGGGAGGTTCAGGAAACTCCAGTAGCAGAGTAGGGAAGAGATACAGGGGAAGGAAGGCAACCAATGGGGAGTAAGCTGGCAAGCAAATGTGTTGGTTAGTTTCTGCTGCATAACAAACCACTCCATCACTTACTGACTTTAAAAACAAACATGTATAGTCTCTCTCACTTCTGTGAGTCATCCAGGTGGTTCTTCCTACCTGGACTATCTCAGCTGATATCTACATTCAGCTGGACACTCTACCCGGTCTACTTGTCTTCAATGGCCAGGCACATGTCTAATGACTGGTCTAGGTGGCTTTAGTTGGAATAGCTGGTCTCTCAGTCTCCATCTCTCATCCTCCAACAGGCTAGATTGGACTCCTTTAGGCGACAGTCTCAGGTTCCAGAAAACAAGCCCCAACATGCAAGCACTTTTCAAGCCTCTGATTGGGTCATGTTTGCTAGTCTACCAATGCACAAAGCAAGTCCATCTAGATTCAAGGTTGAGGAAATGGACTCTATGTTTTGATGGGGCATCTGCAATATCACATGACAGGCAGGAGAATTTGTGGTTAGTTTATAATTCACCACAACCACCTGCCATACTGGGTTATTGGAATTTAATCTGGCAGGGAAATTACAAATTATGTTTCAGAATTAATCCATCTAATCCTAGGAATGAGGAAACTGAGGTATTTATATATGAGTCTTAATAGTCATTGAAGGACTGTTTCAAGATTGTTAACACATGAGCAATTCTGGCCAACTGCACAGGAGCAGCCAGAGTGGTTCAGAAACAGACCTCAGGCACACTGATGCAGACATTGGCAGTTGGAAGTCTTCTGGAGCAACAAGAAATAAGTCCTGAGGATAATAATGAAGCCTTGTTTGTAAATGATACAATGTTTACCATACAAAATAATTCAACCTTCTAAGGCAGATGGCTTCAAATAGTTCGTGTTTAATTCTAACTCTACTTTGTTTGGTTTTTTAAGTCTTAAGACAGTAAAATGCCAGAAAAGTGGCATGCAATACCCTTACCTGTTGTCTTTTTTTTTTTTTTTTTTTTTTTTTGAGATGGAGTCTTGCTCTGTCGCCCAGGCTACCTGTTTTCTGGTTGAAAGAATGGCATAGTCACTCTCTGGACCCCATTATGCAGATACTTGCCAATAGAAAATATCTAAGTGAGACTTCAAACTAAAAGTTAGCTTGTTTAACAAACACTATTCAATGTTAATGGATACTGTTTCACTTCACATCCAGGAAAATGAACTATAAGCTAGCTTAACTTTAGACAGTGGTCACACTGCATCTTTTTACCACACTGATGATTAAGGAACAAGGCAAATATTTTCTAAAATGGAATTATCAGAAAAGAACAGTGACAACATTATTTCAATCACTTGAACCAGATGTTACCAAAGATGCAAGTCTACAGTGTGATATTATAAATGTAAAATTTTTGTGTTTACAAAATACTTCTGTCTAGTATAGTGAAAGGTGTTATAGTGTAGTGGTCAAGGTCATGCTTGGAAGCCTGATGCTTGGGTTGGAATCCCATCTGGCCACTTACCACTTACGTCAACCTGGACAATTTACTTAAGCTCTCAAGGCCTCCATTTTTCCGTCTGTAAAATGGGGATGATAATGTTTCCTCTCCCAAAGAATTGTAGTAAGGATCAATACATATAATACTCTTAGAACAATACTGGGCAATATGGTAAATACTAGCTATTTTTAGTAGTGAATTACCATTCCCACACACTGGCTTATGCTCTATTATTAGCTTGAGTTAACAAGAATTATTTGTAACCAGAAGTATGCTGAGAAAAAAGTATACAGACATGCTTTAATTACACCCAGATGTTAGTTAATACCTTGGGGAAATTAGACTCTGAAAAAATTAGAAGCAAGTGGTTCCTGACCTCAGTGGATTTAAAGTTTTTTCCCAGTGACTCTTGGTAAAAAATAAATGTTCCATTGCACACAAACACCCACTTACAAAACCCATGTGCACACCCACACATACATGCAACTAAGAAAGTTTCATGAAGCAATACTCATGATATTTTCTACTCTCTTCTATTTCAGTTTGTTAAAATGTTTGCAGTAATCTATTACTAATTTCACCATCATGACCTACAATTTTGAAAATGCTATATAACCAATTCTTACAATGAGACAACTACTCAAGGGAAAATATCTGCTCTTCTCATTTCCAGCCAATCTTAAGCTCAGTTCTGCCCTGTAGTACTAGCATCAGACTGAGACTCTGGAGTCTCGAGTGTTGATTTTTCTAGTGGGAAACCTCTGTGTGGTCATGGTGTCTTTGCCCAAGTTCTTGTCCTGCATCCAGGAAGAATGAAGAACACAGACAAGTGAAGGGTGAAGAACAACAGTTTTATTTAGTGTTAGAACAGCTCAGAGGAATGGGTAGCTCCTCTCTGTAGGCAGGTTGTCCAGTAGAGTGTTCAGCTCTCTGCAGAGAGGCGGCCCTAGAGGATAACTCCTCTCCGCAGGCAGGTCGCCTCTGCTAGTCCTCCCATCCTCTCCAGCTATCAGCAGAGAAGGCACTCCTCTCTGCACCTGGGCATCCTGTCCCGTCCTTTCTCTGCCCTCTTCATCCTCTGGCCATCCTCTGCCTTGCTCTGGCTGAGCCCAGCGCTTTTATGGGCCTCAGAGGGCAGAAAGTGCTCGGATTGGTCCATGAGCAGCCACGGGTGGGTCCAGAAGAGGCACCAGGAGTCCTCACACTAGTCCACAGGACTGGCAACCTGGCTCCCAGCCTTCAGGCCCTCCCTATCCTGAATCACCTTATTGGGGACCTGCCCCCTTCCAGCCAGGAATCAACCTGTCTCCCGCTGTCATTTCATGGCCCCTGACATTGGCCCCCACTCCCGCTCCAAGATCGGAGCAGGCGCGTGGGGAGTGGAGAGAGGCCAGGCAGTGGGAACAGACACCCCCAAGCTTGCAAGAAGTAGGGGGCCCTGCCTGGGGTCCCCGAGGGTGCAGGGTGCAGGCCGCAGCTGCACCCAGGAGCTCCTGCACAACCAACTTGGAAGGGGCAGGGCTCCCGAACTTGTCCCAGGCTCCTGCCTAATTCCTGGAGTGGGAGGCCCAGGTCTGCAGCCGCGAGTGGGGCGGCTGCAGCTGCACCAGAGAAGGCAGATCCTGCCTGTTTCCAACTCCCACAAGAGCACAGGGAGGCTCGATCCTCAGCTGCAGTCCCTCCTGGGTGGTGCTACTGCTTACTCCCTAGAGCAGGAGGCCTGGGTCTGCAGCTGCAGTTTGGGTGGCTGCAGAAGCATGGGGAGCTCCCATCCCAATTCAGAAGGGGCAGGGCTCTCACCGGCTCCATGGAGTGTGCAGCCCCATCCAAGATTCCCTGCTGCAGCCCATGGGCATGATGGCAGCAGCCACTGCCATCAAAACTCTGGCTTGGTGTGAAGGGAAACAGAGACTCTTCCAGACCTTCTTGCATATTTCCAACTTCATTAGACTACCCTGATCTCTATCCTGGTGTCAACTATTCACCATTCTCAGCCCTTCTCTAACCATGCAGAACATGGGAAAGTAAAGGCCTCTGTATGACCTAAAGTTCTTCTGCCTATTATGGACATGGGAGACATGAGGTTATAGCAAGAAGGAGTCATTAAACCTCTGGGAGCTAAGAGGAACCGAGCCCCAGAACAGAAATAACAACCCCTGCCCTTTTATCCAAGTTGTGGCCAGAGCAACACACAGCACAGCATCTGATTTAATCCTTGACAATTAAACATATACCAAGGTTTTAGGCATTGACATTTTGTACAGACATCAGATGCCAGACCAGATTAAGTATATTCATATATAAATAGTACTTATACCATGAAATCACTTGAAATATGGTGAACCTGCCTGTTCCTCTTTTTCTACTCATGCCAAATGTATGTCTCTAAGTTCTACCTTTAGTCATGTTTCCCATTTCTTATATTCCTTAAGGTAGCTCTACTCTTTGATTTTCATAATTGTTGGGTTGAATTAGAGACAGAGGACTTTCACCTCAAAAAACAATATTAAATAAGAGTTCTGGAGATGGATGGTGGTGAAGTTTGTACAACAACGTGTATGTACTTAGTGTCATTCATCTGTACACTTAAAAACAATTAAAATGGTAAATGTTGCTACGTGTATTTTGCCACAATTTAAAAACAAATTTTAAAAAGGTATTAAATAGAAGTTCTTTTGAATTCATATCTTTCTCATTCTTCATCTGAACTTTTGGTTCATAAGCAGGTATCATATTTTATAGTTTGTTAGTCAAGTAAAATTTAGTTATTTAGATCTTTGAATCTGTTATTCATCACCACTTCCTGATTTTTGTGGTCATAGGGAATAACCAGAGAAAACAGAAATACCCTCTCAATCTCTGACTCAATGAAAATTTCCATATGCCCCATCACCTTACCACTGGTAAAGTTCTCCATAATGAACATGTATCCATAAACAGACTGATATTTTTACTAATTCCAGAATTGATATATTATATTTTGTGGCATACACCTACCAATCTACTCAAATTGTGCAGTTAAAAGTAATTTTAAAATATCTTTTAGGGGAACAGCAGTTACTGGGGCCTACTAGAAGGTGTAGGGTAGAAGGAAGCAGAGGATCAGAAAAAAATATACCTGTTGGGTTCTATGCTTAGTATTAATACCTGGGTGGTAAAATAATCTGTACATCAAACCCCCAAGACACAAGTTTACCTATATAACAAACCTGAACATGTACCCCGAACCTAAAATAAAAGTTAAAAGAAACAATATATCCCTTTAAACAATTAGATAAATACACTATTCCAGAAAATATGAAAATGAAAGATTTGCTCATCAATTTCTGCTTGGATATTCTGAAAAAAACTAAAGAAAACAAGGACATTTGATTTGGGTGCCTCTGTTAAATGAGGCATAGTTTGTAAGCAGGGCCTTGAAGAAATCCAGGAGAGCAGTTCATTTAAAATGTGTCTCACATTGACCTTGTGAGCCATCCCTTCAGCATCTTTAATAGAAGAACACTGTAAATAAGTATGCTCCCTTACCCTTGAGTTTTGATGGCCTTAGAAGCCACTCACGCTTCACCTTTGAGGCTAATGTGTCATCAGAATCCATTTCCAGTCATGTGTGGATAGTTTTGTTGCAGCTTCCAATTACCATAGTATATATGCTTCTCTCTCATGTTCATCTTATTCCCCAAAGCACTCTACTTACTAAGCACAAAGTTACTTCATGTAAGATTTACTTTAAATTTTTTTTCCCAGTGCTTGAATAATGCATTTAGCATATCAGTCTTAATTCCAGACTTGAAATCTACCTCATCCAAACATAATCGCATGATAGCCACCCTTGTATTCTATCTCAGCCCTCTTGATTTCCCAAATAATTGATTATATAGGAAACACAGTATTACTTAAGGGATGGGGAAGCACACTTAAAATTTAGGCTAGCTATGTGAATACCTGTTTTTGTAATGAACTAACCTGGTTAAGCTAAAGGCATTAAAGAGGGCATATTTTGGCACTGTCCTAGTACCAAAATGAACTTCTAGACACAAATGGCAAAAAAAAAAAAAAAAAAAAAAGTTTCTATTCAAGAATTCTGTAGCTCTGGTCTATGGTATACGATGACTGTATTACAAGTAGTTAAAGAAAGACAGTCAAATACACCTAGAATTTCAAGGACAAAGCAATGCAAACATCCCTGGCTACATCATATTTTATGTAACTACCAATGATCAAATTACAATCAACACTAAGAAGCTAAAATTTTGCCAAAAGAGATTTTAGAATTAACATAATAATCAAAAGATGAAGAAGATTTATAGGTGCACACCTTGAAGTGTAAACCTTTTTATAAATAAGGGAATCTCAACTTTGGAGCCCTGGATTCTTTCTTTTCATCTAGCTTTAGTTGGTTTCCCTTAGTTAAGGAAGTATAGCTTATCCAAAATGTTAGTGGCATTTTATTTGCTTTAAGTAAAGAATTATGAAATAGCCAACAAGGGTAAAGGATATCAAATGCATTTCATCTCTTGGCCAATTCATATTCCTTTAATTTTTGGATATTCCTCCTGAAACCTTTTAGGCCCACATCCAGGAATCCTTTCCAAATGACTCCTACATATCAAATTCTTATTATTACTATAGTCTACTCTGCTTAATCTAGTGACTTCCAAGAATGATTGCTTTTTCAACTTCCAATTCTGACACTGATTATCACTAACACCTCCTCCTGCTCAATTTAAGAGGAAGAAATGGAACAGGATTAGAAAAGAAAGAAGAGGAAGGGAAAGGTAAAAACATGAGAGGAAACTAATGGAAGGAAAAAATAAGTAAAGTCATTCTTAAAATGAGGCAAAATACCTGATTCCATTCTTCCCCCCTCCCCCCACAATTTACTAAATTCAGTAGCCATGTACTGAAAAATTCTGTAATAATAATTGCCAACATCTACTGGGAACCTTACAAATATTATCTCATTTAGTACAACTCTGTGAGATATTAATATTCCATTTTACAGTCAAAGAAACTGAGGCACAGAGAAGCTAAGTAACTTACCCCAGTCACACAGCTAGTAAGTAGCAGATCCAGAATTCAACCCAACTAATGTAGTTCTGGAGCCTATATTTTTACCTACTGTTATGTTGGTTTTCTACGTAAGAGGACATACTAATCACACCGCTGTAGGTTCCATTACAATACCATGCACTCATGGGAAAGGGAGCACCTAGGGACTCATTCCTTAAATAAGCACTTATGATGAACAGTCTCAATGCCATGCCCTACTTGTCACCACTGGAAAGGACCACAAACATGAATAAATCATGGTCCAAGCCTTAGATAAATTCACAGTCTGGTGGAGAACATGTTATTACAACACAGTTAAAACAGTCCTTGTAAAGCTGTGTCTAAAGTGCCATTGAAGATATGGTGGGAGAGGGTGCTGACTAGCTTCTTGCAGAATGTCAGGAAGATGTCACATACAAGGTGATAAATGATCAAAGTGTTTTAAAGAACAAGTAGGAGTCTTCAGAAAATAGGAAAGGCAAAAGGATTAAGTAGGCATCCATGTTTTAGATGTTAATAATGAAGATTTATTTGTTAATAATTTTTTGTTTTTATAGTTATACACAAGGCTTTATGCTGGGTACATGGAAGATTTAAAAATAAATAAAGTATAATCTCTTCTTTCTATAAATTTATAATCTATGAGGGATATAGCACACCAATAAATATTACAAGGCTCTATGTTTTTGTTAAAGTGATTTAAAAATTCTAGGGGAAAATAATTCTAGGGAAAAAAAAATTTTAGATGGTTTAAGAGTTTCTTAGCGTGAATCCAAAGAATTCTGGGATACTGATGCCTATTCTGCTTCTACAGATCTGAGTTCAAGAATGCGGTTGGATCAGCTGAATTAGTCTCAAGAGTCTCAGAGTAATGAATGAACGTACTGCCACAATTGTATTGTTTCATCAAATAATGCTGAGGTCGAAGAGGTATACCTGGACCAAGTGAAGAAGTACCAAGCACATATCCAGACTAGCCAATGTATAAGACTTCTCTAGCCTTATACATAAGTATTGGGTATGGAAGGGGACAAGTTACGTTTGCAAAAGGACTTGTAATCTGCACTCACAATTGTGTAACCCCTGGCTAGATAAAGTCACAGGAAGTTTGAATCTTTGTCTCAGATGATGCTGCTGATCTTGCTATCATTTATCAAAACAGTGTTTGCTACTGCATTATTACTATAAGTAAAATGCATTTTATGTACTCAAAGGGTATTTATGTCTTGTCTTTCTGTCGATCCAACCCTGCTAATGACTTTTTTTTAGTATGTCAGTTGGACAAGGAGTTTAACAAATTACATAGGAGTTCAGAAACAGAGGCTACTATAGATTAAATAATCACAGAGTTCTTGAAGGAAGTAGCATTGGAGTTATGATTGATTGAATCTATCATCAATCAAGATTTCAGTCTGACTCATCCCCTTTCTGATTGGTACATTCACTTATTAGATAAGTTAATTATATTCAAATATAATAGAGGTCAGTCTTGCTGGCCTAGAAGACTTCCTGCCCTTCACAAGGACTAATTTTACAATTTATCTATAAAGAGAAAATTCTTAATTTCTTCATTCCCATGTTCTTAGAGATATCATACCAGACTGACCAAGTATGTCAATAATAACAATAAACATCTATTGCATAGTTCTCTTCCATTTACATGGTATATTTTCATAATATAATCTCATTTGATTCCTCCGGTAATCACGTGAGGTATTAGTGAAGTTTAGTGACTTGCCCCAAGCCACATAGCTAGTAAATAGGGGAGTCAGTTTTTCTCTGTTTTCCCACCATGAAGCCTGTATTCATCTGTTCTCACATTGCTATAAAGAAATACCTGAAACTGGGTAATTTATAAAGAAAAGAGGTTTAATTGGCTCATAGTTCTGTAGGCTGTACGGGATGCATACATCGAAGGACCCTCGAGGAGGGTCCACATTTAGGAATAAATAGATGGGGGAAATACGACTAAAAACCCATAGGAAAAGCAGAGGAGATCAGGACAGCACACGCTGGTGATGTTAAGGAGTTATACGGAGAGTGCGGTCACTGTTTTAAGCACCTCAGAGAGGTTGGAAAATTAAGAGTTTGAGAATAGCCAGCAAAATTCACAATTGAAAAATGACTGAGCATTTTCAGTAGCTTGATGAGAGAGAATATCAGATTAGAAAGGAGAAGTCTTTCAAGTAAATTAGGAGAAGAAAAGCAGAAAAGAGAGGACTGACCATGAGCCTTTTTGTTTTTTTCTTTTTCCTTTCTTGGATATTGAAGATCTGATTGCGGCAGTAGGGGATTTCAGGAGAAAGGACCAGTGAACCCAGAGTTTGAAAATGCTTAGAAGAGAGTAAAATTAGTAGAAACAGGATTCTGAAAGGGGATCTGAGGAGGAAAGTGATCCTGAGGAGAAAAATCTGATTTGGAGAAGAACATAGTTGACAGCACGATGTCTTCCAGCCTCTCTGTAAAGTTACAAAAGGGGTCTATTGAGAAGGCTGATAGTGTTAGCTTGTAAACCAATAGTCCACAGCACAGGCCTAGCAGATAGTCAGCACTTAACAAATATTGTTGAATGAATATGATTCTGCTACTCAAACATTCATGTGTAAATATGTACGTAGATTTTGTTACTGGTAGTTTTTAAAAACTAGTTCAGAAAAGAAAGAACATTCTGCAGCCGTTAGCCCTAAAGAGAGGCAAAAATAATAAGCTCTGCTTGCCTTGAACATCAGAGGAGTGCAATTACATGATATATCAGAGTTAATCCGGCCACACCCATACACTCAGAAAACCATCCCATCAGCAGAATCATTTGCCATTATGAAAAGCACAGTAATACAAATACAGAGCATTTTCATTTCCATAAAGGAAATTCCATGACACTCTTTCTACATGACCTTCCTTCCTCCATTGCCTCTCTTGTCTTATAAAATGACTTTGTGCCTTCCAGCACTAACATTCTGAGGGTAGCATGCTTCTTTTCATTTCCAGTGACAAATCAAACAAGGTAGGTCAATATATGAGAAAGGCAGAGTAAAGATTTTCACACATGCAAAACCAAAAATTGAGAGCTGCCAATGATTGATGATTATAACCTGGTGCACCCTTTGGCAGAAAACCTAATAAGTTTTGTTCAATGTGATAGCAAAAGAGTTGTTACATATAATACAAATAAAATGTAAAGTTTTGTTGTATAATAATATGCAACTTCTTTGTTAATATATTAAATAACTCCCATAATTTCAGTATGGTAATTACCATGTACAATATTTCAAGACAACTATCCCATGTGAGGAAATTTTAAAAATCAGTAGAGGTTTCTATTGTAACAGAGTCACAGGTATATACTAATACAATGTAGTACTCCATGGCTCTGTGGTTTAGAGCCTACATTTATAGTTGGAAGAAATTCTCATTTTCAGTTTGAGCTTAATAAATATCCCCCTTCCCCCACATCTGAATACACAGACTCCAGATTAAGAACTCTTGGTTGCACCTTTTAGAAAAACTACAACGATAATTACTGTTCACTAACTGTGATTACTAACTAAATGAATGCAAACTTTCACTTTCTAGAACTATCAAGACCACTGAGAATTCAGAGCGCGCAGAAATACAGCTGTGGCTGCAGCTGACAAGGGGAAGATTAAAGTCCACGAATGTGAAGAATCTCTGATACACTCTGAGAAGTAACATCCAATCAATTCAGCACCAAACTGGCTCCCAGAAGGGCCCTGGAGAAGAATGGGTATAGGGGAGTTCCTTCAGTTATCCCAGCACAACATGGTTTTCTCTCTGTGTCCTGAAAACCCATAAGTACAAATAGCAATCTCAGGTCTCTAAGATCATATTGCTAAGCGTGCTTTCTCTCTGCACAATTTTCATTAAAACTTCTCTAGAAGGCTCCAGATTCTATTAAAAAAAAAAAAAAAAAGATTTTAGTTTTACCAAAATCGTAAGTTGACCATTGTTTACTAAAATACTACTAAACATATGATAACAATAGGAATTTTATAGTAAGTATATATGTAAAGCACACATGGAGTATTTAAAAAGCAAAACCACAGAAGTGCAGATTAGTCTTTATTTAGTTAGTTGGTACTGAGTTGCTTTTACTATAAAGGGTGGGAGAAATAATCCTTAACACAGATAAAGTGTACATTTTGTCATGCGCATCCGTGTGAAGAGAGTCCACCAAACAGGCTTTGTGTGAGCAACAAGGCTGTTTATTTCACCTGGGTGTGGGCGGGCTGAGTCCGAAAAAGGAGTGAGCAAAGGGTGGTGGGATTATCATTAGTTCTTATAGGTTTGGGATAGGCGTACAAAAGACATTCTCAAGAGTGGGGAGAATATTACAAAGTACCTTCTAAAGGGTGGGGGGGCAGGGCAGAATATATCGTATCAGTTAGGGTGCGGCAGGAACAAATCACAGTGGTAGAATGTCATCAGTTAAGGCTATTTTCACTTCTTTTGTGGATCTTCAGTTGCTTCAGGCTATCTGGATGCATATGTGCAGGTTACAAGGGATAGGATGGCTTAGCTTGGGCTCAGAGGCCTGACGTATTTGATGATATACGACAGAAAATAACTTTAGAGGATGCAATGGTCAGTAATAGGAGAGCATCTTTATGGCATTACACAAGCCGGAACTTGTTATTTTCTCACCTATAACCAGGCATATTCACTTCTTAAAGCCACCGTAACAAATTACCACAAAATTGGTGGCTTAAAACAACAAAAACGTATTATCTTACAGTGTTAGAGGCCAGAAGTCCAAAATCAAGATGTCTGCAGCATTGGTTCCCTCTGGAAGCTTGGAGGGGCAATCTCTCCCATGTCTCACTCCTACCTTCCAGTGTCTGCCAGCAACCCTTGACATTCTTTGCCTTGGGGCTACAAAAATCTAACCTCTGACTCTATCTTCATATGGCCTTTTCTCTATGTCTCTGTATCTCAAATTTCCCTCTCCTTTCTCTTATAAGGACACCCGTTATTGGGTTTAGGGCCACTTTAAATACAGAATTATCTCATCTCAAGATCCTTAACTAGTAACATCTGCAAAGCCCCTGTTTCCAAATCAGGTCACATTCACAGGTCCCAAGGGTTAGTGCTTAGACATTTCTTTTTGAGGGACGCAATTTAACCTGCTACACCAAAGATTCCTAAAATCCCACATATCCTAGCTACAGAAACTTTACTAAAAAGATGATCCAACATAAAGCACAAAGCGCTTATTTTTTCTTACAGCCAGTGTAAAAGGAAAATAAATCTTGGGACCCCAAACTCATTAACCCAAAAGGAAAAGTCAAGCTGGGAACTGGGTCACGCAAATCTGCCTACCCTTTTTGGTTCCCAATTAAGATGGCTACAAGATGAAAAACTACACACCTCCCTCATATTTTCCCCACAAGGAAATTCCTGATGAGCTCCAAGATGTTTACCCTAAAGCATTTCTGTTAAAATTCACCAAGGCAACGTAAACTGATAGCTTATCTTTACAGACGCATTTACCCCTCTGCTCACCTGGCACAAATGGATATTTGATTGTTTCCCAGCTCCATTTCTGTTTGTTATCTTATGTAAAAATGCAGATTCCCTGAACCCTGTCCTATCTATGTTACCTTATGTAAAAATGCAGATTCACTGAGTCAGACAAAGCCAAGAATGACTATTTTCCCCTACCCATCTCCTACGTGAAAAAATGTGTACTTCTTGGCTAGGCACAGTGGCTCATGCCTGTAATCTCAGCACTTTAGGAGACCAAGGTGGGCAGATCACATGAGCCAAGGAGTTTGAGACCAGCCTGGCCAACATGGCAAAACCCTGTCTCTACTGAAAATACAAAAATTAGCCTGGCATGGTGGTGCACGTCTGTCATCTCAGCTACTTAGCAGGCTAAGGCATGAGAATCGCTTGAACCCAGAAGGTGGAGGTTTCAGTAAGCCAAGATCACACCACTGCACTCTAAGCTGGGCGACAGAGTAAGACTCTGTCTCAAAGAAAAGAAAAAAGAAAATTGTGTACTTCTCAATATCCCTCCCTTACCTCTTTAAATTTGGAGCCCACAAAATCATCTTCAGAGAAAGGCATAGACCTGTCTCCCGGGCGTGTCCTTAACTTTGGCAAATAAATCTCCTAAAATGATTAAGACTTGTCTCGTTATTTTTCTCAGTTGACAACACTATTAGTAGATAATGCTATTTTTTAAAATTGTACGTAATTACTGACATTTGCAGATCTGTACAAAAATCATAGGGAATATATGTAGCTACAGAATAAAAATGGAGTTGGTATAATGTGTAGCTAAGACAGAAAGTTAAAATATTTTAGGGGTGTAACTGTGAGAAATTATAAACACAAACCAGGAATTCCTAGCAATTACCTCTGAAATTAGATGTGTCTAGACCAGCACGGAAGGGTGTGGGCCACTATAGGGTATAAAAACAAAATAAACACAGACGTCCCCTTAGTCACAACTGCCTAAAGGTGTTCCCAATTCTCTAGTGAAATAGGCTAACCCACACTGGAGATATTACTGAAGGGTTTAAAATATGTTGCCTATATTTATGCTTAAATTAACTCTTTGTGTTTTAAATAATTTATAGTTCATCTACTGGCATGTAGCCACTTCTTCTAAATTAATGTTTTTATGTTTACAATTAACCTAAAATAATTGGAGAAAAGATTTAATGTAACACAAAGGAAAAAATGGTATCTGAACTAGGAATAGCCACTAATACTTGCAGTCACATTCTTCAGAAAGGGCAGACCACATGATGCCCAAATAGAGATACTCATTTTTTGATCCAACACTTTTCACATATCTTAAGATTTTTAAATCTAGGGGCCAATGTATGATGATGTGGCCTTTACCCACATATCCAACTTCATAAATATTTCCATGCCTTCAAAATAGAAAGCATATTGTCATCTAAAAATCAAAAGTATGCATGCAAAGGTGTAAATATTTTATCAACCTATCTGTTCATTGTATTTAGTGATATTATGCAGTTCTTTATAGATGTATAGTCCTTCTTAGACTTACTATTATACATAGAAGAATACTATGTCTTTCTAGGAAGAATTCCGTTTTATTCTTCTTAGGTAGCTCTCATAATGCCTAGCACAGTTCTTGGTAAATCCGCAATCAATGGTAGTCCCCATATTTCCTAATACTACCTATAAATAGTTGTTCCTTCTTGTGGAAAGTACCACTTACACATGTGAGGCTGCTGAAGGAATTTATGTAAGATAAACCTGACTCAGTATTTTTCGCATTGAAGCAACTATGAAACCTCAGTGAGGGGAGCAACTAATTGTAATGTGCCCCAGTTTCCCCATTTGTAAAATAGAATTTATAATCATACCTGCTTCACAAGGCTGTTGCTTAAATAAGTTAACATTTATAAAGTGTTCAGAAGAGTGTCTGGCATATAGGAAGCTCTATATAAGCACTTTTATTAGTAGTAGTGCTGGTATTATAATTATTCACTACCCTTATAGAAATAGGTTTGTCTGAAGGAGTAAATACAATAATACATATTCTATTCAGCATTGTTGGGGAACAAAATCTTCCAAATTATTTTATTTATTTTTTTAGACAGAGTCTCACCCTGTTGCCCAGGCTGGAGTGCAGTGGCACGATCTCTGCTCACAGCAACATCTGCCTCCCAGGTTCAAGCAATTCTCCTGCCTCAGTCTCCCTAGCAGCTGGGACTATAGGCGCCCACCACCATGCTGGGCTAATTTTTGTATTTTTAGTAGGGATGGGGTTCCATGTTGGCCAGGCTGATCTTGAACTCCTGACCTCAAGTAATCAGCCCACCTCAGCCTCCAAAAGTGCTGGGATTACATGTGTGAGGCACCATGTCCAGCCTAAATTGTCCAAATCATTGACATTACTACCTTTAAATAGTCAATCCATCGGTCTATCAGTATTTATTAAATATCTATTATTGTATGCCGGGCATGTTCTACAATAATAAAGAAGAGACAGTCCCTACTGTCAAGAAGCTTATACTCCAGTGAAAAATGAAACAAAACAAAACATGAACACATTGATAAAAAATAAGATACTTCTATAATATGAAAAAAAATAAAATTGTATAATGTGACATACGAGGCCTGCTTGAAAAGTGGTGGATGAAAGAGCTAATTTGAACTAAGAAGACCCGTAAAGACCACTAGGAGGGAAGTTTAGCTGAGACCAGAATAATGAGGTAGCCACTAGTAGATCTGAGCAAAGAGCTTTCCAAGCAGAAGCAATAGCAACTGCAACAGGCAAACATCCTGTGATAGAATGTTCAAGGTTGGTGCATTAAGTCACCGTGGCACACTGTTGGATATGGCCCAGTGGAAAGGAATGAACTGACAACTGAAAAAGGAGGAGTGAATTATTGTTGTTGTTGTTGTTGTTGTTTAGACAGAGTCTCCCTCTGTCACCCAGGCTGGAGCACAGTGGCATAATCTCCACTCGCTGCAGCCTCCGCCTCCCAGGTTCAAGCAATTCTACTGCCTCAGCCTCCCAAGTAGCTGGTTTCACAGGCGTATGCCACCACGCCCGGCTAATTTTTGTATTTTTAGTGGAGACGAGGTTTCCCCATGTTGGCCAGGTTGCTCTAGAAATCCTAACCTCAAGTGACCCGCCCACCTCTGCGTCTCATAGTGCTAGGATCACAAGCATGAGCCACTGCATCTGGTCTGGAGGAGTGAATTCTTTATGATGGTATGGGGTGGGAATCCAAAGCACATCAGGAGGGAATTGCCTTAGAGCAACGAGAGTTGGAAGAGTACGTGGGCATGAATATAGTGAGCTAGTAGAACTAGAGGTGGGAAAATGAGATTATGGTGGGATCATAACCTGTGAGTGAGTGAGTGAGGAAAGGAACGAGAAGACGTTTAAGAAATCATTCTAGAGAGTTAGAAATGGAATATGCTCCACAGGTATAGTAGGATGCCACTAAGTGTAATATGCCCTGACATTTGTGGTCACGGTTGTGAAATAACTAAAGCTAGCAATAATTATTTTATTTTCTCCAGTAACATTTAGCTGCTTGGGTGAAGACGCAAAGTAGGCAGTCACTTCAATATAACTGTGTTGAAATTTTGCCAGGCGAGGAAGTGGCAAAGAGATGGCCAAGGTGATCAAGAAGCATCTGTAAGAAAATCGTCATAACAGTATGTGAAATCATAGCTGGTAAGAAAGAAGTGAAAGATAGAGAATGTGATGAATATGATGAATATAAAAAATAAATAACAAAGTCAGGGGATTAGAAGACTTTGGTAACTTGCAAGAGTGGGATAAGCAGGGTAAGTGAGCTGGATGGATAAGAGAGAATGATCAGAAAATGAGACATTTGAAATGAAAGTGGGGCAGCTGTTAGTAAGGAAAAGGTGGATGCTGTGACCATATGAATAGCATCTAAGTGAGAAGGAAGGTGGATAAAAAAGATCCATATCAAAAACTGACACTGGATTTTTTATTACTTTACAATCATTTGAGATGGAAATGCTATTAAGATTATTTTTACACCATTTCTTTTTTTCCTTTTCTTTTTTTTTTTTTTTTTTTTCTTTTGAGATGGAGTCTTGCTGTCTCCCAGGCTGCACTGCAGTGGTGCGATCTTGGCTCACTGCAAGATCCGCCTCCCGGGTTCACACCATTCTCCTGCCTCAGACTCCTGAGTAGCTGGGACTACAGCTGCCTACCACCATGTCCGGCTAATTTTTTGTACTTTTAATAGAGATGGGGTTTCACCGTGTTAGCCAGGATAGTCTTGATCTCCTGACATCGTGATCCGCCCACCTCGGCCTCCCAAAGTGCTGGGATTTCAGGCGTGAGCCACCGCGCTCGGCCTTACACCATTTTTTGTATTATTGATGTAGACTAAACAATTCTGTTTTTTCCTGGTCATAAAAGATGATCAATATAAAAATTAATTCTGGTATGATATATATGGTAATTTCCGAAGTATTTCCTGATTGTTTTGCTTGTACAGTAAGTTATCCTAGACAATTGTGTTTGGAGTCCTTAAGTCTGCTTTTTAGAATTTTCCCGTCTTTTTCCTCTGTTCTGTTCAGGCACAGGAGGCTGAAAACTAGACTTCTAGTTTCTAGAATTAACTAAAGCATTTCTTAGTGAGAGCCTTGAGGGCATACCTAGATTGAAGTCCATGAACTTGACTGAATCTGTTTGGATTTCTCATGTCCTTTCCTTGTCTTCCTTCCCTCCAGACAAGTGAAGCTTTACTCTTTGAGGAGGAAAATG
Organism: Mandrillus leucophaeus; assembly: GCF_000951045.1. Classification (NCBI taxonomy): domain Eukaryota; kingdom Metazoa; phylum Chordata; class Mammalia; order Primates; family Cercopithecidae; genus Mandrillus; species Mandrillus leucophaeus. The sequence goes on from NW_012105365.1 coordinate 3,406,626, forward strand.
GGGCACCAAGGCTGACAGAAGTCAACCACTGACAATAATAATCCTTTATTTCTAGCCAATGGATTTTGACAAGATTTGACAAATTTCTGTATTTAAATTTCTAGTGTTCAATTAAGATACTTCTCTTGCCTATGAACAATCTTCTTGTGGGATAGTCATAAAGTTATGAATGGCCCAGAATTTAATTTCAATGTTAAAGTAGTTCTGATTTGGAGTTTTAATTAATTCGCATTTGAATAACATAAAAGTTTGTAACCTACCTCCCCCTGCTTCTAAAGATTCTTTCCTGTGTGGCCTTTCTCATGTGTAAAATCTATGATATAATCACTGCTATACAAAATGCAAGAAAGCACAAATTAAGACTATTCCCAAATAGCCAATAGCCCAACCAAAGCAGATATCTAAAGAGGACTGGTAGAATAAGCCATTTGTTTTGTTTTTCTTCACTTCCTTTTTTTACTGCTAAAAATGTTTTTTTTACTTACACCAATTGATAGTACGTGTCCACATCCTCTTTCCTGTAGTTATTACACACGCAAAATGAGATGACAGTTCTGAGGCATCAAAACTCTTTCAGCGGCTGCTGTACAGTTCTGTAATGTGAAGAGGGAAGTCTCCACTTCCTTCTATATAATGAATGCTGCACATTCTTCCACAGACTGTTTATAACAGCTGACTCCTGGGACCTAGTAAGCAATATCTCACTACAGAGATCCTTTCCAAAAAAAAAGGGCTTAGGAACTCTATTATATTTTCACAGAATGCTGTTACAGACATAGGAGATATAGAGTTGGGAAAGAAGTAATTAAATGAAAATGTTATAGATTAAAAAGGAGTCTGAAGAAAAAAAGCAGAACCCTGGGAATAGCAAGAGATAAAGTAGCTGGAGGCATCTGGCCTTTTCTGAATAAATTTAAGCACAAACTGGCAATCAGTAGAGGCAGTTACTTGAGCATTCCCTAGCTAGGGAAGCACTGATTTAACCTTGCCAATACATTTTTGACATGAATGGTTTCAAAGATCTTATATTTCTGCATACTTCTTTTATCGATTTCTACCAGTCCATCATTTTCCCTTCAAACCATTCATTCACTCATTCAACATATTTATTGAGACCCTACTATGTGCTGGTCACCATTGTAAGTGGTACATATACAGTAGGGTGAAAATTACACCAAAATATCTTTGTCCTAATGGCTCTTGAGTTCCAGAGGAAAGAAAAATACTAAATGTAATAAACAAATAAAGGACAGTATGTCAGAAAGTAATGAGTGCCATGGAAATAATGGAGAGCAGAGTAAAGGGGAGCAAGGGAAGGAGGTGGGCATGGATGCGTGTGGTTTGACATAGGACTGCCTTGACCGCTCTATTGTGAATGATATCTAAGTTACAGTGTTAAGTGAACAGAAGGAAGGTGTACCAGAATGTGACTAGTAGGCTTCCACTTCTATGTTTGTTGTTGTTGTTGTTTTTGAGACAGGGTCTTGCTCTGTCACCCAGGCTTGAGTGCAGTGGCACGAATACAGCTCACTGCAGCCTCAACCTCACAGCTTCAAGCGATCCTCCCACCTCATCTTCCTGAGTAACTGGGACTACAGGCATGTGCCATCACACCTGGCTAGTTTTTGTGCTTTTTGTGCTAGTTTTGTGCCCAGACTGGTCTCGATCTCCTGGGCTAAAGCGATTTGCTCACCTTGGCCTCCCAGATGGCTGGGATTACAGACATGAACCACCATGCCTGGCCACCACTTGTAATTTTTAAGAACAAATATATATGCTTTTATATGCATAGTCTATCTATGAAAGGAGCCCAATAAATCATCAACATGGTTGCCTCCAGACAGGAGAGCTCAATGTCTGCAGAAAACAGCTTTTCAACATACCCCTTTTATATCTTGAATTTTTCATCAATTCTTTACGTATTTTAATTATATAAACTAAAGTGTTATGTAATGTAAAACAATCTATAGTAACTAAATCAATTGTGTAGCAAACATTCTGTGAGCATAAATCATCTGTATTTGGTACTACAGAATCATCTATAGTTAATACTCTCAGCATAAAAATAATGTATATAACTATCTTTAAAGAAACCCCAAGAAAGAAAATAACTTTTAGCAAGTAATTGATCTCTACAGTTAGAAAATGAAGAAAAAAATAGCCTCATATTTTCAGTATTCTTGTCCTTTGCTTTTCCTCCTATGATTGCTTTGATACCATTTTCCCTGCTAATTCTATTTGAAAGTGAACAGGACTACATTCACTCTAATTATTTTTAAATTTATTTTTGTCTCCTCTTTAGCACGTGAAAAATCTAAGTAACCTTCGTTTACTGGCACTAGGCACAAATTTCCTGGACTGGAATTGCCGTTGCCAATAATACTTCCAGTACTAACAGTAACTACCACTCAACTACTGATTCATAGCTCTGCTAGCAGCTAGATATATCATAGTGTGTACCAGCAGGCTGGGGTGAAAGGAGATGACATATCTTCAGTTTTTGAATTACAGAAAGAACATCTCTGTTAATGCCAGCTGCATTTATCAAAAAATTAACTCAAATATTTCTCCATCTCTTCAAACTATTTTGCACATCTTGTTCTTTGGTAACATCGTGCTTAAGTGACCTCTTCTGAGGTCAGCAGGTGTGGTCTTGGGCTGCCTCCAGATTCCTATTGGTGATAGTCAGTTCATAGCCCTACCAGTGCCTTAGAAGCCTCCAAAATTAACACAGACCTTGTAACCCAGGTAGTCAGAGACCCAGATTAAGAGAAAAGGGTTTCCTTGCCTATTTTCAATTCCCAGAAGTAGCAGCAGCTGTCTGTCACTTCTAGGCTTTGTCAGTGATGTTTTAAAATATTATTATTCACTTAATCCACATACTCAACTCTTCCTCTTCAACCTTCTCTTGAACCTAAAGTCAAGTTCTTTAGGTCTTATTTTTAAGTTCTTTATTGTCATTCCTGACATTATCCCTAGTTCAGACTCCAATACTGTCTGTGTCTGACATATTTTCCCATCAGTACTTTTTTTGGGTACAAGTGGGTAGTAAAATATTGTTTGGTTTTGCTTCCTGGTCTGTGTTGGCAGGAGTCCTAGAAATTGGTTAAAACCAGGTCAGTGACCTGGTTTCTTCACTATACCCTTTGCAGTTTCAGGAAAATGGAGGAGAAGGATTCTATATCTGTCCACCCCCACTAGAATAGGAAAGAAGCAGAAAAAAAGTTTCCTGAGACAGGAAAATGAATTTCTGAATATCCCAGGAATTCGCTGAAAAACTTCAGTCACAGAAATTGATTATTTATCCAAGTCCCAAAACTACTACAAGAAAACTCAGAAAGATTTTTGTTTTGCTTTGTTTTTTTAACAACAAATGCCTTCCTCATTCTGACCGCACGTTGTGATGAAGTCACCTCAGTAGGCATTACAATCACAGAAATCTGACTGAGCAGGTGCCTTTCTCCTCCTACCCAACCCTGTTTTATACAAATAACAGACATTCAGTTATTGACTAATGTCACTAAAAAGCCCAGAGTATACAGCTTTCTTCAGATACAGCACTCTAACAATTGCAGAAATCTGTCTCTTCTCATCTCTTTGCTCTCTTTTCTCCTGAAGTGGCCTCTTTCTCATGCTGACTTTCTCCTCACAGTGACCCAGGCTTGCTTTCTAGCAGTTCCGCAACCCTTTGTAAAGAGTGTGCTGCTTCCCAGGTTGTTCCAGGAAAGATTCCTATTGGCCCAACTCAGGTCATATGCCATCACTGAACCAATCACTGTGGACAAGGCTTTATGCTTTGAATGACCAGGCCTAAGTCAGGTGCCTGATCCTGGAACCCCAGTAGTGCTGTCTGTTCAACTTGAATCACGTGAATCAAGATTGTGCAAGGGCATTTATCAAAGGAAAATGAAGATATAATTCGCAAAGAGAAATGGATGCTGCAGGACCAGGACTAGAGCAGGCAAGTGAGGCACCAAAGGAGCAACATTTAAGAAGCCATTTATTTTCAGGTTCATGCAGACTGGGTTTTGAGAGTGAGCACCTCCACAAATTTGGTTCCCTAGCCTCCTCACTCACTTCACTTAGTCCTGGTCCTGGATGCTAGGTAAGCAAAAGACAAAATATTCCTTACACCAATACTCAAATATATCTCCCAGAGTGCCTGAAATCTCTGCCATAGAGATTCATTTGGGGGGATTAGACAGAGACATCTCTAGGAATCTTTCGAAAAAAAAAAATTTCAAAAACAGCTAGAGGGCAAATCTTTAAGTCAATAAGAGATTCACATATACATGCTAATTATAGACCATCAAGTCAATCACCTCCTGGTCCGGCACCTGTTGAAAGCTCCCTCCCACCCCATAAGAAGGTGTGGAACACTGTAAGGAGAGGCCTTGGGGAAGAGAGATAAATGCCCAAGACACAAAATAGTGCAGAGGGGAGCACTAGTTTTCTCCTTTACTGGGGAGAAAGGAGAAAAGGAGAAAAATGACATTGAAAGGGAGATACAAAAATGTTAAAGGTAACATTTATTCAATCACTTAATAACATTTAATGAACACTGGCTCTAGGCCTACTTCATCAGTTTGCCTAAATTCTGCCATTTGCGGCCTTTGACATAGTAGGAGGAGGAGAGAGGAAATAACAGGAAAGACTCAGGGGCACAGTAAATGTGGAAATCCCTAAGTAAGAACCTTTGGTGGTGCACAACATCTGGGAAGGTTTATCTGGAGCTCTGAGTATAAAACTACAGAAGGAAGGATGAATCATGCCAACAGGAAATCCTTGGGTACTCAGGTTGCTGGCATCTTTGGGAAACTTAATTTTCCCCTATGGCAAGGGTTTACAGAAAGACTAGGAGAGTTATGAATTGTGTGTCCCTCCTAGGCCCAAGGGGAAAATCAATCTTTAAACCACAAGAGAAATATGTCAAGTGCCTCTTAAGTTTTGCACTAATAAAGGCATTTTTTTTCCATCCTTCATATCCCAGTAATTTAATCTTCCTTTTCTAGGACTCCAGTTGCCTCTGGCAAAGAAAAGAACTTACATAACTGAAATATATCTGCCTCTCATAAAAATCACATTTCACAATTTTTTATCCACCTAATAATAATAAGTTTATAAAGCAATGATTCCGTTATTACTTGGAGGATGCATTTGAGAATATGGTTGCCCATTATGTCAACTCATAGTGGATCCAAACACCAGCTAGAAACCAGAGTGACCTGGTCCACAGACCCCAGCTTCTGCTTCTAAATGGCATGCATCGATGTAGGTACTCTCTTAACCAGATGTCAGTAAACCTGGGAATTTTATAACTCACTCCTCTGTTTATCTAGCAGTCTTCTGCATATAAAATAGCTTCCACAGGATATGTCTACATGGAGACAATGTGATGGCCATAATGTCTGGTGCCCTTAGCAACTGTATTTTACAGTAACTATTTGCTTTATATTCCATTAACAACTAACAAGTCACCATTTTGGTTGTTTCAGGCTCAGTGTGCTTATCAAGCCTCTGTGCCCATCAAGGCTTAAAACTAAATGGTAGACAAGGGTCAAGTCTCCAAAACTGTGTTGATCATCTATGAAGACTCTTAGGGACATGCAGCAGAACTTCTTCCATGGGTGCACACCCCTCTCTTGCCTATTAGTCTGCAAACTGGGAAAATCAGATGCTATAAAATCAATGAATATTTTAAGTTCTTCCCCAGCCAAAGAATACTATCGGATGAACTTTTTGCAAAATATAATAATTGGCAGTAGATTTATTAATTAATGAGTGCGATAAATATTAAGTACCAATTACACTCATGCACCACCTAACAATGTTTTGGTCAATGATGTACCGCATAGATAATAACGGTCTCATAAAATTATAATGGAGCTGAAAAATTCCTCTTGCCTAGGGACACTGTAGCTGTTGTAACATCACAGAGCAATACACTACTCACATTTGTGGTGATGCTGGTGTAAAGAAACCTACTACACTGCCAGTCATATAGAAGTATAGCACATACAATTATGTATAGTATATAATACTTGATAATGAAAATAAATGGCTATGTTACCAGCTTATGTACTTATTATATGTACTTTTAAAATTGTTTTTGAGTGTACTCCTTCTACTTGTATTTTTTTAAAAGTTAACTGTAAAACAGCCTCAGGAAGGTGTTTTAGCAGGTATTCCAGAAAAAGGCATTGCTATCACAGAAGACAGCTCCATGCATGTTACTGCCCCTGAGGACACTTCAGTAACAAAAGGCATACAGGTGGAAGACAGTGATATCGCATATCTTGATTCTGTGTAGGTCTATGCTACTATGTATGTCTGTGTCTTCATTTTTAGCAAAAAATTTAAAACTTTTAAAAACAGAATAAAGCTTATAGAATAAGGATATAAAGACAAAAACTATTTTGTACACACTATACAATATGTGTTTTAAGCTGTGTTATTATAAAACAGTCAAAAAGTTTTTTAAAACTTAAAAGTTTAAAAAGTAAAAATGTTACAGTAAGCTAAGAGTAATTTACTATTGAAGAAAAAAAATTTCTTATAATAGCATAGCCTAAATGTAGTGTTTATAAAGTCTTCAGTAGTGTGTAGTAATATCCTAGGCCTTCACACTCACTCACTCACTCACCCAGAGCAACTTCCAGTCCTGCAGGCTCCATTCATGGTAAGTGTTCCATACAGGTATACCATTTTTTATCTTTTATACCACATTTTTACTATACCATTTCTATGCTTAGATACACAAATACTTACCATTGTGTCACAACTGACTACAGTGTTCAGTACAGTAGCACACTGCACAGGTTTGTAGACTAGGAGCAATCAGCTATATACCATCTAGCCTAGGCGTGTAGTAGGTGATACCATCTAGGTTTGTGCAAGTGTACTCTATGATGTTCACACAATGACGAAATTGCTTGATGAGACATTCCTCAGAATATATTTCATAAATTGCTTAATGAGGCATTCCTCAGAATAAATTCCCATTGTTAAGTAATGCATTTTGCTAGGTGTTGTGAAGAATTCCAGACTGAAAAGACTGGGGTGTCATTCCTCAAAGACTGCAGTCCGGAACAAGAGACACACACCTGATAATAACTCTTTTGAAAGACAATAATTACTGTGCTAAAAGTATAAACTACTGTATAGAGAAAGAAAATATTAATTGCAACCAATGGCTCAGAAAAGACTTCTTGAAAGACATGGGGTCTGACCGACCCCACAAGAAGCTATGAGGAGAGCTGCAATCCAGACAAAGGGAAAGTTGACTTAACAACCCCCTTCCACGGGAGGAACAGGCCTCCCATGTAACTGGGCCTCTGGAGCTTGGCAAGCGTATACTGTGGAATTTAAGACGTATGGCTGGGTGGAGATCATTGGGAAGACTCTGGGATTTAGATTACAGAGTTTGGGAGTGTGGGGATGCTTGCCCCATAGGTCATCAGGATTATTTCAATCTTAAACAACCATGGCTGTGGTGTCTGACCTACTATATAGAAAGACACACGAATCCACTTGCATACATATCATAAGGTATCCCTATCCCTCTTTCATTTGTTTTATTTCTTTAATCTACCTAAATTAAGACCTGAAAACTCAAGATCTTCCAAGTCATGAGCCCCATAAGAACCCATGGCTTCCAGGCAGAGGGGAAAGATACCACCTTTTCTATAAACTAAGATGGCAAAAGAATTGCCTAGAAGCCTAGTCCAGGTGCTGTTTTCTCAGCTACTCAAAGAGATCCTTCTTGCTCCTTTAGGAAAGGGGGATTCCTAGACCTCTTCAAACCTCAATCACCCTGGGATGCACAGATGCCAAGTCTCGGGTGAAATCCTTAAAATCCCCGCTTCCCAGGGGTCAGCGGCACCATCAGCAGCACCACAGTATAGAAGTTCCGGTCCTTCCAGCTGCTGGGATTCTCAGCTTGAACTCTTCCAGGAAACAAGTTCCTCTCCGCTTCTCTTGCGAAATTTCGCGGACCGTCCCGCCCTTCTCTGGCTGCTTATAGCAGCCAGAGCCACAAGCCCCAGCACTGAGCTGCAGGCGCCGCGAAACTTCTCTCTACCCGCCCGGCCCGCGGCGCGCACCAGCTGCGCAGGACGCTTCCTCCTCGGAAGCGCCTGTCCCACAGGTGGGTCACTTTTCGCCACAAGGCTCCCGTCCCTTATCTGCCTCAGCTCACCTCCAGTCCCTGCTGCTAGGACCCCACTCCCCAGCCCACTAGCACTGAGGAACAGGTGCTCGCAAACTCCCCGCCGCGCCCTGGCATCCCTTTCGGGGAAAGTCACCTGAGGCTGCTCCACGATTCGGCAAGCTTCTAACTTCCTGGAGTTTAACGCTCACCCCTACCGCAGGGTGCAGAGAAGCCCATAGGGGGAAAATTGGAGGATTAGATTCTTCTCTGCATCTTACTTCTGGATTGGCGCACTCTTGGGGCGCCCATTAAAAAGCAGGCTGGAAGAATGTGGCTTTAGCAATCTCCAAGGTCTCAGATCCGAAGCTGCTTCTTGACCAGTAGCTAAAAATTTGTCCTGATACCTGCAACCACTTCCATCTTTGATCTTGATTTAAATTTCCTCATGCAATTTAAAGGTTACTTTTCTGGAGGAAGATTGTTCAGAATGTAATTTATTGTGAAGAGTAAATAAAGCCTCAGTTCTGTTTGTTTGTCCAGAGACAGAAATTTATTATTCTTTTTCCCACCTCTAGATGGTTATTTAGGAAATTTCTTTAAAAGATTGGTGTACTGAGGCTGGGCACGGTGGCTCAAACCTGTAATCCCAACACTTTGGGAGGCCGAGGCCAGTAGATCACTTGAGGTCAGGAGTGCCAGACCAGCCTGGCGAACATGGTGCAACCCAGTCTCTACTACAAATACAAAACTTAGCCAGGCGTGGTGGCAGGTGCCTGTAATCCCAGCTACTCAGGAGGCTGAGACAGGAGAATCGCTTGAACCCGGGAGGCAGAGGTTTCAGTGAGCTGAGATAGAGAATGGGAGAGGGAAGGGAGAATACTATTCCTAGTTCTATAAAAACTAGAAGCTCAATATCTCAGCCTCAGTTTCCACAGATATAAAATAAAAGGCTGGCTGTTGGGCCAGATGATCCAGAAAGTTCAACTCTAACAAGGTGAAAAGCTGTGACTAAAGATGCCTGCAAGTTTGAAATATATGGAAAATCTCCTTAATGCTACAACTATAATTCAGTGGTTACTTTTTTCATAATAATGCAGGTTCCACTTTTATAAGGAAACTCTCCAGTTGTGGGGGGAGAGTCTCTTCCCACAGGAGCATCTTCAAGTTCTACCACATTTATCATTCAGAAAATACTCTCAGCTTACAAAACCACGCTTCAGCCTTGCTATGTGAGAATGCCCTATTCCCTACAAACGGCAGTCATCTAAATGTCACTCACATGAGAGAACATTTTTTTCTGATACAGTAGGTATAATTTTATAAAATGGCACATTTATTTGAAGCAGTAACTTTTCTGAGATATGGCCTTTTACAAGGTCCCAAGTTTTTCAGAATGCTGTGATTTAGCACAATATGAGATTCGACCTACATGTATTCTACCTGCATGGCAAACACTGCCAACCCAGAAAACAGGATGAGACACTTCCTATTTATCAGGCTCCAAGGTTGTAAAGTAAATAGTACATGTGTACAGAGAAATTGGGTCATAGCACTTTTTCTATCTGGTAACATTTTACAGTTCCACTGAGGTTCACATTGTTCACATTGTTGAAGTTCACATTGTTCAGAAATCAGGTGTACAAGGCCTGGCCCCTGGCTGAAGAACAATTTCCAGACTTCTGTCTTACTAAAGCTTGCTAACTGTTGTTTAGAAGGAACTAAATAGACTTTTTCAGCTTGTTAAATTAAAAACCTTAGGCCTTGCACTATGTGTGAACAATTTTAAGAAAAATAAGTTATGGAATTTTATATTTGAAGAAACTCGGAGTGGTCACTCTGCGTTACTTTGTCTCTTGAAGGACTTCCCCTGAATCACCCTACTATTATTCTGTTATTAAAAGGTTATAAATTCTCTTTTTAAAGACTGGGTAGCTGATTCTGTTGTCACTCTCAGAAACACATTCCACTGTTTTAGGATTCTTACCATCTAGTTCTCTTCATAATTAATTTAGACATGTTTATCAAATGCTACTTAAAAATCATCTTTTTTTTGGAAAATATTGGGAAAACTGGTAAGTTGCTAGCAACACACACACACACACACACACAAGCAGCAACACAGTAGTCCTTCAAAACCTGAAGATTGGGCACTTTGCTAGGGCACTTTGTAGCTAAGTTTTCTCCGGGTTATCCTCTGAGGTCATTTGCTAGTGCCTGCAGCTACATCTACCAAGAATTCATACTATAACAATGCAGAAGAGGACAGGGATAATGACGTTTTCTGGGTGGGGTTTTGTTTGTTTGTTTGTTTGTTGTAAGTTTATGCCAGGTAATGATAATGTAAGGTTTACAGAGATAAGACCTCTGAAGTTACCTGTTTGTTCTTTTTAAATTTAAAGAGAATAGTTTATTGGTGAATTATGAAAACTTCCTGAACAGTTATATATGCTGTGTTAACTCCACTCAAGATATTTCTAATGACTTTTAGGTCATTTCCGAAGTGATTTAAATTAGCATTTATCCTTTTGTTGAAAAGAAATCAGTCCTGGAAGAAATCAAACTAAATAAATAACTAAGGAATAATTAATGCATAAAACAAAACATGCTAAGAAAACATACTTGGCCTATATACATGAACAATTTGTTCCTCCCAAATCATTAAGGAATAGAAAACAGTGGATCCTTGTGCTGTTCAAAGATCCTCTTTCAGAAATATATCCCTGCAAAAGAACATGCTATTCTACTGAAGGAAGCGTGTACACTCCAATTAACTAGGCAGGACATTGACAGCCCAATCTAAATTCTTCTCCACAATGTTCTGAAGAGTTTATTCAGTCATGTGTGGAGAGGTCTTACTGTACTGTACTTTGGCAGTCACATATTTCTATTTTGGGAGGACTTTTTTTTTTTGTGACTGAGTCTCAGTCTGTCACCCAGGCTGGAGTGCAGTGGCAGGATCTTGGCTCACTGCAACCTCCGCTCCCTGGGTTCAAGCAATTGTCCTGCCTCAGCCTCCTGAGTAGCTGGGATTATAGGTGCCCACCACCATGCCCAGCTAATTTTTGTATTTTTTGTAGAGACGGGGTTTCACCGTGTTGGCCAGGCTGGTCTCGAACTCCGGACCTCAGGTGATCCATCCGCCTTGGCCTCCCAAAGTGCTAGGATTACAGGTGTGAGCCACCGTGCCCGGCCAGACTTTTTTTTTTTTTTTAAATGTAGATTATATGATCAATCCTAACATCAGGATAAAGTTCCCTTTTCATCTTAAAAAGAAGGAAAATATGTGCAAAGAGTAATTTTGAAAAGTTAGGGCCTATAATTCTAAATAAAAAGAAGGCTAAAAGATAATTTAATAGAACTATATAGCACAGCTCTTGGAAGGTTATTAGTAGAATACAAGCTAGTCACTTTGGCCTTAGCACCCAATTTTTTTTTTTTTTTTTTAAACAGTCTCACTCCTTCACTCAGGCTGGAGTACAGTAGCACGATGTCGGCTCACTGCAACCTCCGTCTCCTGGGCTGAAGCAATTCTCCTGCCTCAGCCTCCTGAGTAGCTAGAATTACAGGCATGCACCACTAAGCCCACCTAATTTTTGCATTTTTAGTAGAGATGGGGTTTCGCCATTTTTGCCAGTCTAGTCTTGAACTCCTGACCTCAAGTGATCTGCCTGTCTTGGCCTCCCAAAATGCTGGGATTACAGGAGTGAGTGACCGTACCTGGCCAGCACCCAATATTAAAGAAAAAAAAAATGCATTAGGAACAGAGCCAGGGCTCAGAGAGCTGATGGCATTAGCACCGTGGAGCGCAGAAATAGGAAGGGATAATTAACGGTCATCGCTGATTGTTCATCTTCCATCTATACCTGCTCTTTTTACAGGGTATGAAAACAGTTTTGAGCTCAAGTTACATTGTGGCTGCAAAACTTTTGCACAGACTTTGGAAAACTTCCTTGTTCTGCTTCCCGACAGATTCAAGTCCCTCCTCGCCTGTAGGCTCCCATCCTCTCTGCACATTCCTCTGCTCTGGCCCTTACACTATGCATTGCAACAATTTGATTATATGCTTCATCTTTCCCAAGACCAAAGCTCCTTGAGGACAGGGTCCATCTCGTTTCTCACTTTATCGCTCTTAGCATGGCTATTCAATAAATCTCTGTTGAAAACAAGGCTTTGCTAATAACACTGATTTTTACTTTTGGAATATGCTTACCTTATAAACATAGTACATAATGAGTATGGATGCTACCTGCACAATGTTAATTAACAGGGTCAAAGTGCAGTGGCAAAGTCCACATTTTAACTTCCTACCATTCAGGGAGAGGCATGAGGTTGCTTTGAACTGTATAGCACATATAAAGTGAACAGTTGAAGTTAATTATAACGTTTTATTTAAAGCAGAAGAAACTGCAGGAACCTTGGTATTTCCTGATTTAGTGTCCCTATTATGTTGCTATACTGTATTGTAGTTACAAATTTATTTGTAGTGTTTTGTATTCTAATTTATTTTAAAGAGTGATATGGGGCCAAACACAGTGGCTCACGCCTGTAATCCTAGCACTGTGGGAGGCTGAGGTGGGCATATCGCCTGAGCTCAGGAGTTCAAGACCAGCCTGGCCAACGTGGAGAAACCACGTCTCCACCAAAAATACAAAAATTAGCTGGGCGTGGTGGTGCACACCTGTAGTCCCAGCTACCTGGGAGGCTGAGGTGGGAGAATAGTTTGAACCCAGGAGGCAGAGGATGGCACCACTGCACTCCAGCTGTCTGGAAAAAAGAAAAAAATGTGATATGGGGCCAGGTGCAGTGGCTCATGCCTATAATCTCAGCACTTTAGGAGGCTGAGGTGGGAGAATCACTTGAGACCAGGAATTCAAGATGAGCCTGGGCAATGGTAAGACCCCATCTCTACAAAAAATAAAAATTAAAACGTTAGCTAAGTATAGTAGTGCATACATGTAGTATCAGCTACACGGGAGGCAGCAGGCGGGAAGATCTCTTGAGCCTGGGAGGTCAAGGCTGCATGAGCAGCCATAATCATGCCACTGCACTCCTGCCTGGGTGACAAAGCAAGACCCTGTCTAAGAATGATATGCTCTTCTCCAGTACCAAAGTACTAAAGTGATTTCTTCATCCTATTCAATTCCCTGACATAAGTGGTACAAGAAATGGGAGGAGATTGAGGAGAAAGCAATTAGCAGGTTGGTAAATGGTTCATTGCAGTTAATAATGAAAGTGTGCCAGTTGCCTCTGGTTTTCATAGTTGAGATCCTAAACTGCACTTACCTTATTTTTTAGGTGTGTCTGAATAACTGTAAAATATGTGCTGGGGGTGGTGGTACACAGATGGGTCCCTGTATCTATCTCCCTTAGGGAACCAAGATTCTAAAGGTATCAGGTTTATAGCTAAAATTGTGTTGATGCCATGTGTGAGGTAGAGAGGGTCTGGAACCTCTGTTGGGGTAGGGAAACCACATGGATTCTGTTTTCATAAAAATACTTAGGAACCTTGTAAGAAGGGGAGGCCCTAAGGAAATAGATTGATGCCTAAGATTCAGCCAGGACTGGGAAAATGGTATTATCTCATTTATTTATTTGAACTGTATAGCACATATAAAGTGAATAGTTGAAATTATTATAATGTTTTATTTAAAGCAGAAGAAACTGCAGGAACCTTGGTATTTCCTGATTTAGTGTCCCTATTATGTTGCTATACTGTATTGTAGTTACAAATTTATTTGTAATATTTTGTAATATGAGCCCAATTATTTTCCCATTTTTGTGGTCACATTCCAGAGTCTTGGGGAGAAGGGTGTAAGAGGCAGGGGAAGAGCCAGTGGTATGTTGGCAAATGGCTCTCTAAGGAAAAAAAAAGTCCTGATTTGTAGCATTTGGTGATTATCATAAGGTAAAAACTCCAGGACTGATTTCAAGCTCCTAGTTGGCAAGCTGGCCATAGCCACACCACTGAAAGGCTAAGATTAAAAACCTGAAAACTAGGCCAGGCACAGTGGCTCATACCTGTAATTCTAGCACTTTGGGAGGCCGAAGGTGGGGAAGGGGGCATAGGAGACGTGGAGGGAGGGACTGATCACTTGAGGCCAGGAGTTCAAAACCAGCCTGGCCAACATGGTGAAATCCCGTCTCTACTAAAAATA
>NW_012105365.1:3421008-3464084 GCF_000951045.1 Mandrillus leucophaeus
GAGAATCGCTTGAACCCAGGAGGCAGAGGTTGCAGTGAGCTGAGATCACACCACTGCACTCCAGCCTCGGTGACAGAGCAAGGGTATGTCTCAAAAACTAAAATAAAATAAAAACCTTGAAACTAAAAAGAAAGAGCTATTTATTTTAAAATATTTATCAACTAGCACTGCTCTCAAGCTTGTATATCAGAATATTACAAAAGGTTAGAGGAGAGAATTTCAAGAGCACTTTCTTCCCTGGGGTCAGAAATGGAGCAGCTGCAAGGCCAGATTATGCCCAGCAGCTCCATCGGACGGGTCTCAGCAAATATCAGAGGCATTGGGGCCCTGGGGAGTCCTTGCCTCTCAGTGCCACATTAGAAGTTACCCAAAAGAAGATGAAGTAGGCTATATTCATAAGCATTGCGGACTGCCCCTGGAGATTTCTAAAAATGGTTGGGAGATACCCTAAAGCAGAATGGAACTCCTCCAACAGCAAGGACTGGGGCTGGGGTCAAGAGCCACAACAAAACTGCTGTCTCCAAACTAACTGGCAGTTAGCAGTATTTAGATAACTCCTATTGGCCTTAATGTAAAGATAAATGCCCATTCTTAAGAAATTTTATTTGAACAAAGTTAATTCAAAATTGAAATTACAATTTATTTCCCAAATATCTCTGACCACAATAGACCTAGAAAAGCAAAACTCACTAATGAACACTAAATATTAGGGGAGTTGATGCAGATCATCAGATTAAGCAAATGCTTATATAGTGCATACAAGCCAAATGCCACCAAAGCCATGAGATAGAGCTGTTTTTCTGATAGTGGCAATCCACTGGTCCTGGTCTGACCGGATGCTTAATCTTTGGTGACCCACAGATTTGTAAGAACTTGTTCAGGATTTAATATGTAAATGGAAGTCAAGGTAAATTAACCCAGAGACACAACTGAATCCCTGACCTTGTTGTCATGAGTCCTGGGCTTTAATCAGATAAACTAACCAGCTTGAACAGCAGATAATGAACCTACCTGATGAAATTCTGGGCCAGAGAATTATAAAACAATCTAAATTTATCTTGACAGATACTGCTGAGCTCAAAATGTGGCAACATGTATTAACGAGATTTTTAATTGAACTAGAATTTCAACAAAGAACCTAAACTTAAGATAAATAATTTTCTCCTAAAATACAATTAAAATAGTTAACATAGATCTCTATTACCTCACTTTCCTCATAATTTATAGAGTGTTAGTAAAATATTACTAACAATCACTTTAGTTGCTGCATATGACATAGTTAGTTCATAGATTGTTAGTAATTCATGTAAGATATATGTCCATAGAACATTAATGTAAAGATTGCCTTTAATTATGCTGTTGTGGCTTGAGGAAACTGTGCAAGTTAAGATTACTGTGTTTTTGTGTGCCATTCTATTATCTAGCATAAAAACTAATCAGCAAATTCAGTTGCTATGGGATACAAAACATTTTCTCACAAAACAATTGAAATAATCAGTTTTTTAGCAACCAACCTGAAGTAGTTTCTTTATGTAGAAAAAGAGCTTTAAATGATATATTTATATTAATCTATAGCCATTAGTAACTTAAGTAGTTACTAGAACTTATTTTGGAAATCACAAGTTGATGATTTATCATGCTACAGGATTGCTGTAATTTTTACTTAAACTGATGTGATAATAAGAGAATGGGCAGCAATATGAACTTATGAGAAGTGCACATGTCTAAGAAATTAGATGTAGGTTCTGAAAATTAGTTTGGGCAAGCTTTTACTCTCTTTAACTCAAGTTCCTCTCCCCCTGGAGTAAAAGGTGTGTGTGTGTGTGTGTGTGTGTGTGTGTGTGTGTGTGTGTTTCCAAGAACCAGTTTGATGTAATTATAATTAAAATTTCCAATCAAATTATATTTTAATATCAGAATGGTTTATCTTAGTTCTGGTTGATATTCAATTAAGAAGAGATACTAATACACAAGCTTGAAGTTTCTTTCCAGTGGACCCTGTTCCTCTGACCACATTCTCTAATTCTCACTCAGTTAAAAAGAGCTACAGATATATAAAAGCATTTCATAATCTTTCACTTCATATGACCCAGCTATGAAATTATTTTTAAATGTCAGTAATAGCTTCTTTACTAACCTAGTTGCAAATTAGGCTATTTTAAATTGAGTACAGATTGTCCCCAACTTATGTAAGTTAATGGCTCAACTTAAGATTTTTTGACTTGACAATGGCACAGAGGCAATATGCACTCAGGAGAAGCCATACTTTGAGTACCCAAACAACCATTCTGTTTTTCACTTTCAATACAGTATTCAATAAGTTACATGAGGTAATCAACATTTTCTTATAAAATAGACTTCATGTTAGATGATTTTGCCCAACTATAGGCTAATTAAGTATTCTGAACTTATTTAAGGTAGATTTGGCCAAGCTAAAATGTTGGCAGTTTAGGTGTATAAATTGCATTTCTGTCACAATGTTTTCAACTTATGATGTGTTTATTGGGAGGTAACTCCATCACAAATTGAGGGGCATCTGTATTTTTGTAAGGGTTGCCCTTTGCTACCACAGTTAGTTCATACATATGCACTCACTTTCCCCTCTGCCTGGAAAACTCACCTGCAAACTCCTTCTTGCCTGTCAAATCTCAGCTTGATTTAAGGTTGCCAGATAAAATACATCATGCCCACTCAAACTTGAATTTCATATTAAAACACATTTGTGTTTTTAGTACAAATGTGCACCATATATTGCAGAGGATATACTTATGCTAGAAAAGTATTCTTTGTTTATCTGACATTTGAGTTTAATTGGCATTATGTATTTTTATTTGCTAAATCTGGCAACCCTCACTTGACTGGCACCTCCTTGGAGAGACTTATGCTACACAATTCTCAAAACTAGTCTCCCTCTCTCTCCCCTCCCACATTTTCTATTCCATCACTCTACTCAGAATTCTTCTGAACACTTACTACCATCCGAAATCATCTTATTTTTATGTATGTGTTGTCCAACTTTCTTATAATAATATACACACACACAGTTTTTGAAGCACACAAATTCAGAGATCAGGCTTAGCACTTTGTAAGGAGATAACATTTTCAAACTCTATGTGAGATCTCTATTCTTCACCTCTTTACCCTCAACCTATAGAACAGTATGTGCTACACAACAGGTGATCAATAAATATTTGATGAAGGAATGTGTTAATGTGTATATTAAAATAAAGAATTTGAAGTTTATACATAAATATCACCAGGAAGAAATTGCCCTTGCAAACGGCACTACTTCTACCTACAAAGCTAAATTTTAAAATATACATTTATATTTTCAAATGACTTATATATGGCTTAAAGATTGAACTGTCCAAAAATGTTAGAAAAAGCCATTTATTATGGGCATTTTTTTAAATAAACTGTAATCAGTGATCTTTTTAAACCAAGGTCGTCTGATTTTGCTACAGTAATACATACCTGCCAATAAAAGAACATGTACTTGAATGTGAATGTTTGTTATCCCTAGAGAGCCTTGATCTCACTAAATACAGAAATAGCCTAGTGAATAATTGGATACGTTTGTGTGTTCATGGAAGGTTTTTATTTTTTTAATACTTTTTGCTTTCTAATTGTCCCTGGGATATATTAAAGCAAATGCTGTGAATCACAACAAGACTGACATAGTTGCAGAACCCCCTCCTGCCCTTTTGCCTTGTGATGAAAGGGAACATTTGATTGATGGGTTTCTGCTCATTACAAATATGTCATCAAGTCATCAAGGGCTTTTGGGTTGAAATTCAGAAAGAATAATAAAACAGAAGGAAGGACTTTTAAAAAACCCTCCTATTTACAGCCGTTAAATTAAAATAAAAAATCCTGTCACATCTCATACAGTTTGAAGGTGTTATTTGCATTCCAACTGTGGAAGGTGCCAAGCCAGATCTCTGATTTGTGCTACACTAGTGGTTGTATGTGCCCAGAGGGGATAGCGTCTGAGGAATTCAGATGTTTGGATGAATGATTATTTCAGAATTCAAAGCTGAATTCTCAAAAAGAGAAACAGGCAGAATGGTTTTATTAATGGTTTCACCCAACTGATTAATGACACATTATCACATTATGCTGTACTATGTGATAGTTGCTGCTAGGGGTACTGAGTAGATGTATAAGTAGATCTGATCAAATTATGATTTCATGGCTCTTGGAAGACAACTCTTTAAGGTTTCCTCGAGAGAGTTACGGAACAAACCTTAACTACAGTTTGACAAGTCTTGAATCTGGCATACT
This sequence comes from Mandrillus leucophaeus, assembly GCF_000951045.1. NCBI lineage: Eukaryota > Metazoa > Chordata > Mammalia > Primates > Cercopithecidae > Mandrillus > Mandrillus leucophaeus. The sequence continues at coordinate 3,425,293 of NW_012105365.1, forward strand.
TTGAACTCTCTCTTTTCCGAGGCCTGCACACTCACACTCAAACGTACTCATTTTGCCTCTGGTTCTCAAAAAGAGAGGAATTCTAGCTTCTCAGCCAAAGAAGACTTAGAGGAAAAAATTGTAAGGAAGGTGAAGTTTCTGCAACTCGTTACAACCTCAACATCCTGTTCTTCCTCTTATCTTTCCTTTCCCTACCATACCTCTCCAAAATAAAAAGGAAAAGAAAAAGATAACTTTACCTTTTTCCACCTCCAGTGGTTCTCCAAAACGGGTGCTCTTTAGAATCACTTAAGTTTGTTTTAGTTTGGTTTTTAAAATACAGATGCCTAGGCTCTACCTCAGATCAACTGATTCAGAATCTCAGGAGGTGGTTTCCTAGCATTTTAACAGCTCCCCAGCTGATTCTATTGTGTTACCAGGAAGAAGAATGACTGTAGCAGGCCATTAAATGAAAGCTAACATAAAAGCTGATAAAAGCTTTAAGGCAGTGGTTCTCAAGCTTGGCTGTACGTTTGATTCACCTGGGGGAGCTTAAGAAAAATGCCCAGGCTCTACCCTAGAGCAGTTGATTCAGATTCTCCAAGAGTCTGGGTCATCAGGCTCTCTACCTGATTCTCATATGCACCAGGGTTGAGAACCACTGGTTTCTAGTGTAACCCTTTGCATTTTCATAAGCCTTAGTGTAGCCCTTTGCAGAGGTATTTGTATTTTCATAAGCAACTAAGAAGTTGCTTCAATGATTAAAGATCATTGGTGCTGAGAAAAGGTGCTGAGAAAACATCTGTCTGTCTGTACCACTACCATGTCCTCTCTCTTTCTGAATCCTTCCAAACCAAGCTTTGTAGGTTCTTCTATGCCAACTTATCTAATGATGGATCCCAGCATACTATTTTCTGTTACTAAAAATTAGGTTGTGATGATTGAAACTGATGAGACTGTTGTTTTTATAATGATTACCTCCAAATTTTTCATATAAAACTTTTTTGCATTTTTAATTTGTATATTTTTGTAAAATTAGGTGAGCTAAGAAACAAGTTAGACTTCTAATGATGTGCATAAACAATGGTTGAGTCTTTACATAAAGAAATCTATCTTCATTTGTATACTTTGTGTGTTTTTTAAAAATAAAAGAAATAAGAGGGATTCATGGAGGCTAATTTTCCCTTCCAGGCCTATCTGTACCAAAGAAAGGGGAAGATTTTCTTGCCTTTTCTTTGTCTACAAATGGCATTATATGCATAGGTATCTATATATTTTTATCTTTATGAAATTTCAGGGGGTAACAATTGGCCCATTTTCCAAGTATAAGACAAGAAAGTACCACCATTTAGAAGAGATATGGTTAGGTTGCTGACTTTGTTCTTATTACTAAAAGAAACAAGAAACAGGATCTATTCCAGGGAATGGGAGGGACAAAGGGACCATTTAGCCCCAGGCTGCTTACACACAAAGACCTTCAAAATTGATTTTTACTTCTTATTTAAATGAGATCTATGCATATAGTCCATCATATAACTTTAAATTTGTGCCCATTTATTATGTACAGGTTGAGTATCCCACAGCTGAAACGCTTGGGACCAGAAATGTTTCGGATTTCAGATTTTTTTCTTTTTTTTTTTTGCATTTTAAGGTACTTGCATATACATAATGAGATATCTTGAGAATGAGACCCAAGTCTAAACACAAAATTTATGTTTCATATACACCTTATACACATAGCCCAAATGTAATTTTATACAAACTGTTTAATAGGCTTATGCATAAAACAGAGTTTTGACTGCTTTTGACTGCAACCAGTCACATAAAGTCAGGTGTGAAATTTTCTAATGGTGGTATCATGTCTGAAAGTTTGGATTTTGGAGCATTTCTGAGTTTATATTTTTGGGTTAGGGATGCTTAACCTGTACCTACACACTGCTATTATGCTTTTGTATGAATTAATTTTTTAGCACAGTCATCTATATTTTTCTCCTAAAACATGAACTAATTTGCATTGAAGTTTTGGAATATTTTTAAGCATTTTTTTTAATTTAAGCATTTAAAGTACATTTTAAAAAATTTATGACAAGGTTATTCTAAAATGTATAGGAATTAAAAGGAACTAGAGTAGCTATAATAGTTTTGAAAAAGAACATAGTGGGAAGAATCACTGTACCCAATTTTAAGACTTATTATAAAGCTACAGCCATCAACATTGTGTGGTATTGGCAGAGGGATAGACACATAGATCAATGGAACAGAATAGAGAATGCAGAAATAGAATCACACCTCTATGTTTAACTGATGTTTCACAAAAATTTGAAAGCAATTCAGCAAAAAATAAGGATAGTCTTTTCAACAAATAGTAGGAGAGTAGTCATGTATTCATAGGTCAAAAAATAAAACTTGTCCTAAACCTTACACTTTGTATGAAAATAACTTAAAATAGATCATAGACTTACAAGTAAAACTTTTAAAAGAAAATATTCAGGACTAGGGCTTTGTGAAGAGTTTTTGGGTAAGATACTGAAAGTGCAATCCATAAAAGAAAAATAAATAAATAAATTGGACATAATCAAATTAAAAAATGTTTGTTTTATGACTTTGAATGTGTTAAGACATGAAAAAAACAAGCTATAGACTGGCAGAAAATGCTTGCAAATCACATATCTGACAAGAGACTCATATGTAGAATATATAAAGATTGTCAAACTCAACAGTATATAAACCCAAACAGTTCAATTAGAAAATAAGCAAAATACATGAAGAGACATCTCACCAAAGAGGACACATGGAGAGCAAATAAACACATTAAAATATACGCAACATCATTAACCATTAGACAAATGCAAATTAAAACCACAATGAGATACCAGAATGGCTAAAATAAAAAATCACGACTCATAAATACCTGGTTAGAAGTAAATTAGTTCACATTCGAAGTCAGTATAGCCAAGTCTTATAATGCTAAACAAACACCATGTGACCCAGAATTTGTATCCCGGGGTCTTTATCGCAGAAAAACAAAAACTTATTTTCATACAACAATCTGTACGTGAATACTCATAGAAGCTTTATTTGTAATAGCCCAAACTGGAAACAACCAAAATGTCCTACCTTAGATGAAGAGTTAAACAGTAGTATATCTATACTGTGGAATACCACTCAGCAATAAAAGGAAAAATCATTGATGGATCTTAAGGATGTTATGCTGAGTGAAAAAATGCCAGTCTCAAAAGGCTTATATTACTGTGTGATTTTATTCATTCTCAAAATGATCAAATTTTAGTGATAATGAACAGATTAATGACCTCCAGGGGTTCCGTTGATAGTGAGGAGGGCAGCATGAGGGATGGTCTAGTCTGTAACCTCATTGAAGTGATGGGTACATGAGCATACACACGAGATAAAATAACATGGAAATATACATGCATATGGCTCCAATGTCAGTGTCCTGGTTTGGATATTGTACTCTAGTGACATAAAACTGGAGGAAACTGGGTGAAAGATGCACAGGGACCTCCTGTGCTATCTTTATAACTTCCTTGGAATCTATAATTATTTCAAACAAAAGTTTTATTGATTTATTTTTTTAGTAAGCATTGACTTAAGTATAAGAACTTAAAATAGATTATTTTTTGTAATTCTCTTTGGACCTTTTTATGTTTCTACTATGCTGGCATCCTCAAAAGCTGGAAGAGGCCTGAGCCTCTCAGACCTCTTACCTCTGAGAGGTGAGAGAAGTAAAATTCACCAGCCAGGCTGGCCCTAACATCCTCATGGGAAGCCTAGTTGGAAACATCCCAGAAGAATACTGCCTCAGGTTTCCAAGGCCTGTGGGGTGGGATCTGCAAAGAGAGAGATGATAAACAGGACTCCTCCTGACCCACACCTGGTCCCCCATATGACACACACACTCACATACACACACACACACACACAACACATACACACGGTTTCTCAGAGTCAGCTTCTACCATGGCTTCGTCGTCATCTTTGCCACCTTCATATCTGCATCACTGATTGCTAATTCCTAGTCTAGGTAAACAACCTTGTGAGATCACTTTACCCATCTTGGCTATCATCTCTGGGAGATGATTCCATAAGAGGCAAAACCAGTCCTGCGGATTTTCCAAACTCAGAAATATTTCTGTTGTATTTCCTGTTACATAACTGAGGTTTGTGGAGAGCCCATGAGACTGAAGTAAGGAGAGGAAACTCCCATGTTATGTTTTAACTATTTTAACCCACCTTTCCCTTAATAACTCTTCTTCCTGTTTACTATCTTTTTTATTATTTTCTTTATTACTTCTATCCTAGATATAAGAGTAAAGTAGGACTAGAAAACTTTTTTTAAGTCTTTGAACAAGGAACCTCCATGAATGCATATTTACACACAGCTTTTGAGTTTCAAGATGCCTGAAATGGGTGTAGCAGCATCTTTTATATAATACTTAACGCAAAATACACCCTCAACTTGATCTCCCTTGTGGTTGAGAGTATGCATACATATATCTATTTCTTTTCTTTTTTTTTTTTTCTTTTTTCTTTTTGAGATGGACTCTCGCTGTGTTGCCCAGGCTGGAGTGCAGTGGTGCAATCTCGGCTCACTAAAACCTCCACCTCAATTTTTTTGTATTTTCAGTAGAGGCAGGGTGTCACCATGTTGGCTAGGCTGGTCTCGAACTCCTGACCTCAAGTGATCCTCAAAAGTCATTTTATATAGAGTTTTATTTATAAGAAATAAGTGGGACAAGTAGGAGATTCTTAAGAATCACTGCACTCTAGTTCAAATATTTTTATATATTTATAAAAATCACAGTTATATAAGCATAATTAACCCTTAATTTGTAAAGTTTATATAAAGGCTATGTTAATTAGATACTTGATTCAGTAACTAATAGATTGCCAATCTATTTAAAATAGTCATTCTCTTAAGCACTTATTAGGTCTCAAGAACTGTTTTGAGATACAGGAATTCATCTAATTTTCACTGCTGGGCAAGGTGTGAGAGCCCTAGCATCTGAAAGTGGTAGACTTGTGGGTTGGTAAGAAGAATTTAATGACAACAGTATAGGTTTGAAAAAGGAAAGTTTTAGTGGAAAGAAAGAACACTGCAGAAGAGTGCAGCAGGGCGCCTTCGCAAGATAGAACTGAGCAGACCATGGGGGATTCTCCTTAGGAGCATTTATGAACCTTAAGACAGAAGCTTGAGGGTAATTTGGACCATATTAGCCAGATAGGTCATGATAAATGATGACATTTATAGTCATTTTGGTGCCTTACTGTCAGCAAGGGTTGCACAGTGAGTTTCAGCATAGCGTTCTGGAGATGTATAGAAATTTTAGTTACTTAGAAATTTTTTTGAAAGAGGCCTGGAACCAGGTGCCTATTTAGATACTAAAGAACTTTAATTACTTCTAAATTCCCTCGCTATGGAGTTTTGCCTCTGATGGCCTATTTGATGGTCACCAGGCGGTCTTTGCTCCCTTCATGATACTTCTAAATTCCTCAGATATGGAGATTTTGTCTCCAGTACCTGTTCGTGGTCATTAGCTGATTTTTGCTCTCTTCACTCACAGTATCTCTGAAGTAGGTACTAGCAATCCCTCAGTTTACAGATGATGAAACTGAGACACAAAGAGTTTGAGTAACTTGCTCAAGATGACATTGCTGGTAAGAGGCGAAGCAAAAAATAGGGCCATGTAGTCAATATCTTCATTAAAAAACTTCATGAAAGATTAGAATAAATGAATGTAGTGACCAAACAGTCAAAATAGTCTGGAATCACTCTCTCTTCGCAATGATTAAGATAATCCAAATGAGAATATTTCAATTGACAAACCCATCTCATTACAGGATACTGGCAACTGCATCAAATCTACATTTTGCTTGCAAATGTTCATCCAGTATGAAAGACAGAATAAAAATATTAGGATAAAATAATTTTTTTAAGTGAGGGGATAGGCAGTCAGACATTCTTTTGTGACACAAACCAGTTCTACAGTAGAATAATGAAGGCATTGTTCAGCAGTTTGAAGGTTTGATTTATAAAACTAGGTGTTAACTGATTGGCAACCAACCAATAGAAGGTAAATTGCTAAACTAGTCTGCATGTGCAGATGCTAGTAAGAAATTTTCAAAGGCACAGCTGCACTTTTATACAAAGGTCCCTGATCATCTACAGGTACTTTCCCACATGTGGTCATGATCTTTGATGACACCCATTCAGGATACCAGTCACCAGTTCATTTATAAAATGATTCAGATGTTGTATTTAATTAGATTATTCAGAGTTTCTGTGGGAGTGCAGGAATGTCCTGTCTTTCTTGTCCCTTTCTCCCATAACTTCTACCTCCCTACAAAGACCTAAATGCTCTGCTTGTGGTAGAGGCATGCAACTTCAGATAAGCTCAGGTAAGAATATAGGTGTTTTTGATAGGTTAAAATGGAAAGCACAAATTTCTGAAATGCCAGGAAAAAGGTGCAAACCCCACATACACTGTGCAATCTGCATGAAATCCACCATAGGATAATTGAGTAGTGATTACGTGTGCTTTGAAAATTCTGCATCAAATTCACAGAGTTTTACTTTCAACCCATTTAGGTGAAAGAAATAATGTTCTTACAACATCTCTTCTGCCTCTTTCCTTCTTTCTTACTCTTCTCCATTGGTTACTCTTTAATCATTCAGCATCTTCCTCTTTATTTATCTCACACTGTGCCTGGGACACAGAGTAAACTTTTCTACTTGCAGCCCCTTCATCCTACTCTTTTAATGTTGTTCAACGAATATTTATACATTCCTAGACTGTGGTAGTTAGTCCTTTTCTGAGCACTGAAGATACATCATCGAACAATAGACACACACACACACACACACACACACACACACACACACATGCATGCACCAAAAAAATAAAAGATCAACTGAAAGCTTAAACTAAATATTGGGAAAGAAAGATTTTGAGAAAAACTCAACACTGAAGAAAAAATATTCTTCAAAAGTATAGAAAGCAACCTAGATTATTGCAGATCATAGAAACTGGTTTTTTATTTAAATTTTACAAACAGTCACATGATTCATAACAGTATTTCAGTTTAGTTTCAACATACATTTTTTTTTAGTTTTGGGTAATATTAAGAATCTTTTACTGTGTTTAAAAGTCTTTTATATATTTCCTTAGGACAAACTATCAGCTCATATACTTTGCCCAATTTTCTAATGGGCAATTGTTTTTTTCTCATTGATTTATATGAGTTGAAAATATTTTTGCCAGTTTGTTGATTATCTTCATTCTGACATTGCTTAGTGGGTTTTGCACTGCAGAACCTATTTATTTTTATGCAATCACATTTGTCCAACTGTTTGTTAATGGTTTAATGATGTAGGAAAAGGACCTTCCCCTCTAAGATTATGAAAGAATGTTCTATGGTTTCTTCTAGTTCTGTTCTAGTTTCATTTTTTTAAAAATAAAGTTTTCATTTATTTTGAATTTACCTTGGGGTGGAGTATAAGGTATAAATTTATTTTTTTCTTTCAGGTAGCTGTTGAATTGCCCCAACATTGAAACCACCTTTGCAAAAATTATAACTGAAGAAATTATGACAGTGACACAGATCAGACCTAACTGACTCCATCTTGCTTCTAACCTTTAAGCTGTCTTTGTTCATTCCTGGGTGTAGGCAGAACTAACCTTAGGAAGGAATTTAGTTTATGGTTTGACTCTGAAACAAAATTGATAATGTCCCTTTTCCCAAAAAGACCCACTTCTTGCCTGGGGACCAGTCTGCCTTTGTGGGACTAACAAATTAACTACATGATTAGTTAGTACATTTTAGGGGTCATGCAGCCTCTGGCTGCAAGAGTCTGACCTTCCCCACATTGCTCCTATGGATAGCATTACTATTGTAAAACCTAAGATCAGTGCTTCAGATATTTTGCAGACCCTGCACTGGATGGATCAGCTGACATCACCCAAGTTGGTAATCTGGCTCAACCAGTTCTGCGATCCCCTTTATGAGTCCATCTCCAATGTGACTAATCAGCACTCCCCACTTCCAAGCTCCTACTTTAATTTAAATTATCTTTAAGAACTCTGATCTTCATGCTCCAGGAAACTGATTTGTGTAATAATAATACTCGCATCTCCTGTACAGCCAGCTATGCCTGGATTACTCCTTCTCCACTGCAATCCCCCTGTCATGATAAATCAGCTCTGTCTAGGCAGCAGGCAAGGTGAACCCACTGGGCAGTTACAAATTTGGGGGCTCGACCAGGATTGCCTTTGTGGTTACCTGCTGTGTAGCCCACCTCTGATGATGGATCCGGAGGCCAGCCCAAGTGGCTGCCTAGTTCTCTTGGACTAGGGGCTGACTCTGGCACTCTCTGCCAGTGGGGTGCTGCTGACCCAATATGCATGGATTCAATGGTAGTGGAGAAATATTGCTAGGGAGATATCCCATAACTGTAGCCTCATCACTGGGTGTCTGTAGCTGTAGCCTCCATGCGAGGTGTCTGATTTGGTGAGTATTCCAGTCAGCTACCAACAGCCCCTTCCTTCTCCTGATTTATTGGCCTCTCTGGAGGTGCTGCTGTCTCTTAGTAACCTCCCAGAGTGTCTATCTATAGCCCCATCACAAGGTATCTGCCTGTAGCTCCATTACAAGGTGTGTGTAGCTGTAGCCCCATTACAGAGTGTCTGTCTGTAGCCCCATTAGGGGGTATCTAATTGGACAGAGAATAAGGAACTTGTTTGGAGGACTACTCTTGGTTTGAGACTGGGTCTGGAATCTGTGTCTTGAAGGCCTTCTGTTCGTCTTACATTTTGTGTGTATGTGTGTGTGTGTGTGTGTGTGTGTGTGTGTGTGTGTTTATATGCGTGGAGGGCTCTGAAGGAATTGCTGCCAGCAATTTTCTGGGGGCAGGGGACAGACTCTCACTCTGTCACCCAGGCTGGGGTGCAGTGGTGCGATCTCGGCTCACTGCAACCTCCACCTCCCAAGTTCAAGCAATTCTCATGTCTCAGTCTCAGTGTAGCTAGGACTATAGGTGTGCACCACTATGCCCAGCCCTGAGTTGTCATTTTGAGTAAATGAATAACTTCTGGTGACATGGGACTCTATTTTGTGATATCCAGTGTTTTAAACCTTTGATATTTGACAAACCTTCCAAGATCAAATTCTAAGTTAAAAAAAAAAATTAGATCTCCTAAAGTTCAAAAAGATATATTGGGCTTATTTAATGTATTAAAATCATTTAAGAAACATTGTCAAATATAAAATGGTGTTTAACTTTCTTTGAGTTATAGTCATATAAACATGTTATTAGTATGTGTTATAAAATTGTATAAGATTTCTATAATTCTAATATGCCTCAGTATATGTTATCAGTAATACTACAATTGTTACATTGAATTTTTGTGTGCCACAGAGATAACAAGTTTCCTTGTCAATTTCTTTGACTGTGGCTTCCCTAAAACATTTCTGTCATCTGCAGACAATTGTTATCTTGATTTGGTCCTCTTTAGGAGATGGTTTTATAATCAGCTGTAAAACTTTGACAGGTGCTCTTGAATGCAAGTTTCTGATAACCTTGGAGATTATGACATTAAAATAAAGGAAATTTCGGGACTCTCCTAAAGAGCTGAAATGTTCTTTCATTTGAATAAATCAGCTCTGTCTAGATAACAGGCAAAGTGAACCTGTTGGGTCATTACAACATTAGCTATTAAATAATCTGTTTTCTCATTGACCTGAGATGCTATTTATCATGTGTTTGGGTCCATTTCTGAATTTTTTTAAACTCATTCATTAAAATTTGTCTACTTTCTTTTTTCTTTTTCCTTTTTTTTTTTTTTTTGGACACAAAGTCTCTCTCTGTTGCTCAGGCTGGAGTGCAGTGGCCTCCTGAGTAGCTGGGATTACAGGCGCCTGTCACTACACCTGGCTAATATTTGTATTTTTAGTAGAGATGGGATTTCACTATGTCAGCCAGGCTGGTTTCAAACTCCTGGCCTCAAGTGATCCACCTGCCTTGGCCTCCCAAAGTGCTGGGATTACAGGCATGAGCCACTGTTCCTGTCCAGAACTTTATCTATTTCTTTGATAGTACCACATTATTTAATTATTTTGGCTTTATAAAAGTGTTAATATTTAATATGACTAGCATCCCATTTATTAACCTACTTTTCAGAATTTATAGATTAAATTAGGGAAAACTGACATCTTGTGAGCCTTGCCATCCAAGAACATGCTGTACATTTTCATTTATATAACTTTTCTTCTCCTGATTCTTAAGAGCATTTAAAATATTTTTCATATAGATGTTGCACATACCTTGCTATCTTGTTACATATTGTCTTTATTTTGTTGCACCTATAAGTAGGATCCTTTCATGGATTAAATCTTCTTACTGGTTTCTTTTTTAATATATGAAGAATATTGATTTTAATCTAGTTCCCAGACCAGATGTTGAATTGTTTTAATATGTATGATACTTTTTTGGTTGATTTTCCCTTGTTTGATCATCTGGAATCCCTCTTGAATTTCTGTACCTCTGATTTCTTTCTCTGATCCAGTTATGTTAGTTAGAACTTCCAGAACAATAACTAAAGTGGTCATAGCAGACATATTTGTCTGATTCCTGACTTTGTTGGAAATGTTTCTACTCATGTTTTTAGGCATAATGCTGAATTTTAGGTTAAGATCAATAACTTTTATATGTTAAGGAAATATCTATGTATTTCTCTTTCACTGTGAATCAAGAATAAATATTGAATTTTAACAGATGTCTTTTTTAACATACACAAATAAGATGGACATTTTCCTTAAATCCTTTAATATAAGATTAAATTTTAATCTTTTAAGTTCTATTAATGAAGTTTCTAAAATTGAACTTGTAGAGCTGATCTTCACATTTGTAGAATAATCCCCATATGATCAACATATACCTTCTATTAACAAGCTGCTGGATTCTGTTTGCTAATGTTTTATTTAGGTTTTTTTGTATCACTAAACAAGTGAATTCATCTATAATTTATTGGTGCATTTTTTGGTCAGATTTTGTCCTGTATCCTTTTATCAAACGGAAGCTTTTCACCAGTGATTTTGTTACATAAGACACATATGAGAATATATATGACAATTTTCACTCCTTCCAAATTTGGGGGTAAATATAGTTAAGACAATTAGATTAGAACAAGTCAATTACTATACTTCCTGGATATAGCTCTCTTTAATTTTCCATGCACAGCGCATTTATATTTTGTTGGGCATTTGTGTTATTATTTTTCAGTTATGGAGAAAACTTGTATAGATGCACTTCCTCTTACTATGAATTCTTCAGAAAAGCAAGAGATTGTATGTATTTTTGGGACTGGTGATTTTGGAAGATCATTGGGATTGAAAATGCTCCAGTGTGGTTATTCTATTGTTTTTGGAAGTCGAAACCCCCAGAAGAACAATCTACTGCCCAATGGTGCAGAAGTCTTGAGCTATTCAGAAGCAGCCAAGAAGTCTGACATCATAATCATAGCAATCCACAGAGAGCATTATGATTTTCTCACAGAATTAACTGAGGTTCTCAATGGAAAAATATTGGTAGATATCAGCAACAACCTCAAAATCAATCAGTATCCAGAGTCTAATGCAGAGTACCTTGCTCAGTTGGTGCCAGGAGCCCACGTGGTAAAAGCATTTAACACCATCTCAGCCTGGGCTCTCCAGTCAGGAGCACTGGATGCAAGTCGGCAGGTAAGATTAAACAAATCTACACTCAATCTTTAAAAAATGAACCATTAAATGTGCACTTGCCTCAAAGATTCTAAAATATAATTCCAAGATCAAATACCCACTAAATATTACATTTTGCTAATATGTGTTGTGAATAATTTTCTTGAGCTTGACCAAGTAAGGTGGTCAACTGTTGCAATTCATCTCCCACTGTATGCACCCTCGGATTTTAGTTTGATGGAACCCCATGGTGTCAGCCTCTGGAGGCTTCTTGTCAGTACTAGAAACTAATACTTGGTGAATATCCTTTTCTACTTCCATTACCTTGTATGAAACTGGTTCCATTTATGCACTGAGATTAGAAGCATTCATAAGTGATGCGGCACCACAAACACAGAAGAAAGATCAAACTACTCATTAAGCAGAGAACCAGGTCTTATATAAGTATGATGTGCCTAAAACCATCATCAACTAAAAACCATGGTACTTACCTATCTAGGACACCACAAACAAGTTTAAAGCATCTTGTTAGATATGTTAATTCTACGTCCTTATTTTAAAAACGGTTCACTGTTACATGTCATCATTCTGCATGGTGCTGTTGTAGCCTTTCAAAATAATTATTAAATAAAGAAAAGGAGTAAATACAGAATTAATTGTTTTTAAACCAGGTATTTGTGTGTGGAAATGACAGCAAAGCCAAGCAAAGAGTGATGGATATTGTTCGTAATCTTGGACTTACTCCAATGGATCAAGGATCACTCACAGCAGCCAAAGAAATTGAAAAGTACCCCCTGCAACTATTTCCAATGTGGAGGTTCCCCTTCTATTTGTCTGCTGTTCTGTGTATCTTCTTGTTTTTCTATTGTGTTATAAGAGACGTAATCTACCCTTACGTTTATGAAAAGAAAGATAATACATTTCGTATGGCTATTTCCATTCCAAATCGTGTCTTTCCAATAACAGCACTTACACTGCTTGCTTTGGTTTACCTCCCTGGTGTTATTGCTGCCATTCTACAACTGTACCGAGGCACAAAATACCGTCGATTCCCAGACTGGCTGGACCACTGGATGCTTTGCCGAAAGCAGCTTGGCTTGCTGGCTCTGGGATTTGCCTTCCTTCATGTCCTCTACACACTTGTGATTCCTATTCGATATTATGTACGATGGAGGTTGGGAAACCTAACCGTTACCCAGGTAAATCTCTTCTTATGTATTTTCCTCTACTCCTGAAATCAGAGACTATTGCTACATCATATTCCATTTCATAATTATAGGAAGTCACTCTTCTAAGCATCTTCTTTTTTAAAGTAACTAGAATTAGAAATGTCATGTCAGTTTTTTAAAATGAATCCAGTTTAGATCTCATACAACTATTAAGAATAAAAGTTTGCTGGGTGTGGTGGTTCACGCCTGTAATCCCAGCACTTTGGGATGCTGAGGTGGGTGAATCATGAGGTCAAGAGATCAAAACCATCCTGGCCCCAACATGGTGAAACCCCATCTCTACTAAAAATACAAAAATTAGCTGGGCATGGTGGTGGGCACCTGTAATCCCAGCTACCTGGGAGGCTGAGGCAGGAGACTCGCTTAAACCCAGGAGGTGGAAGTTGCAGTGAGCCCAGATCATGCCACTGCACTCCAGCCTGGGTGACAGAGCAAGACTCCATCTCAAAAAAAAAAAAAAAGAATAAATGTTTACTTTTCAGGTTCACTTGGGTCCAGATGTGTATTTGCAGGGCTCATAGAGATATTGGCAAACCGACAGATTTCATGGCTCAAGAAACCTAAAGACACCTGCTTGAATCCCTCTGGTTGGCAGTCAAATGTTAACTAATGTGTTTTCAAGCTTCTATTCTTATGCATGTTACTTCCTTTTGGAAGTCAAAACCAACCATCTTATAAGTAAGGGGGCTAACCAAACATGTGCCACACTAAAGCAAACAAATTCACAAAAGAGTGCTTATAATTCCCTTAATGTTTGACTTGGGAGAAGTTGGCCTCAATAACTAGAAAACCAAATAATTCTGAGCAAATATCAAATATTATCTTATGCATAATCAAAAGATTCAGTGAGAATCAGCTGAAGGAGTTTTAAAAAACTCCCAGAGGAAGTGCTATAAGTCAGTTCTAGTTTAGAAATAGCTAGTTTTGATAGATCTTACTTCAGTCTCAAAAATTATTAGTCATTAATGTTGCTTCTATGGGTTTCTCTATTATTTTCCTAAGAAATATATGTAAGTTTCCTGGGTAAGAGTCACACTACAAGTGTCTGATTCCTCTCAACTTGTGGTGCAAGACTGATGTATTATATTATGACAGAACAAACGTGAAAGAATCTGCTGTGAGAGTGTGAGTAATCCACATACAAAGCAGAAAAACAGAATTCTGATGTAATTGTTTGAGAGCATCAAGTTTTGCTTGGGGGTCAAAATGCAGATGGTAATGAAGGTATAAGTGAGTGTTTACTGTCTTTTAGAATTTACAGGGAAAATCAAAACTTTCTACACAACTCCTAGAATCAAGTCCAAACAGAACCAATTACTTTTTTTTTTTTTTGCCAAAAAATGTAATTTCTAAGTGCATTTTTCACTGAAGTTATTTTAAAATAATTTTTAAGAAATGCCATACAATTTGCTTTGTGCAAATAATTCATGCTGAGGTATTTTTCAGTCCCCTTCAAAGTGTGGGCAGTTTGTAAAAATGTAGTTTTATAATTGCTTATAATTTTTCTTAGGCAATACTCAAGAAGGAGAATCCATTTAGTACCTCCTCAGCCTGGCTTAGTGATTCATATGTGGCTTTGGGAATACTTGGATTTTTTCTGTTTGTACTCTTGGGAATCACTTCTTTGCCATCTGTTAGCAATGCAGTCAACTGGAGAGAGTTCCGATTTGTCCAGGTAAGAACTTCAAGATCATGCCTAACTTTTCATTTTGCTCCATCACTTCCCTAGCAATCACATTTAAAAATTCAAATTAGAAAACACTGAACCAAGGTACAAAAGGCAGAATCCATAATGGTTTGATTTCTTAATGCTTGCCAAGATTCCTGACTGCCTCCAGATCTACAGCTAAGACTATAGGGTGAAAAGTACCAAGAACTATTATGATTTATGTGAGGAGATGTACTAGGTACAAGGTGAAAAGAAACCCCAAGACAAAATTTCACCATCTAAAAATTAACCTTACAACATGGACATATAGATATGGAAAACCAGATGTTGAGATAAAGTTTAAAATCTTCATAGCAAGATTTGATAGATGTCATCACACCCGAAGACTTAATGCTCTCCTATAAGAGGGAAAATTGTTTTCTTCCACATGTCAACCACCAACCAACCCCTCTTTAAAGGCAGTTAGTAACTACACATTCTTGTAGACCAGTGGTCCTCAAAGTATGGCACTTTGAGTAGGACCAGCAGCATCTGCATCACCTGGAAACTTGTTAGATACACAAAACCCCAGGCCACACCCAGGCCTACTGAATCAGAAACTCTGAAAATGTGGCCCAGAAATTTAATGAGCCTTCAAGATGATTCCGATGCATGCTTATTATGAGTATAATAGAAAAGACCATTAGTCTTTAAAATCAGGTTAGAATTTTTTAGAACTATTGGAATCTTAAGTCTTGCAATTTCTCCCAGGGACCAAATTCAGTCAACATGTTCTCATTAACACTTTTGTTCAAAGTATTAAGGTCGAAATAAACAATAAGCTTTAAAATGTAGGCTGAAACAAGTAAGATTGGCTATTGCTCTTTGTTGTGATAGAAATGAGCTAGGATCTGGTTTTAGTCAGTAACATATACTAAGATGGTGCTTCTTGAGGTCATACTGTGTCATATTCATTTCTGACCTCTAGAAAAGATGATAAATAAAAGAGTTTCACCTTTGGGAACCAAGGCAAGCTAATGATTTATTCTAACTTGGAAGAGTTTACTCCTGGGAAACTTTTTTCCATCCAGCTAGGTTAAGGTGAAGCTACTATGTCATTTGTAAGCAATGATCTTGTTTTAAATGAAGTATTTACCATCCTGAGGAAGGGTTAGTGCTTTTTTTCAGTACTTAACAAAGTGTCCTAAACATTATAGGTCTCAAATGTTTGTGATTGTTGACAAATATCCATCACTGGCTTAGAGTGTTTCACTTTAAGATGTAAATAATGTTAACTTACATATTTTTGTTTCTTGTTTATAGTCCAAACTGGGTTATTTGACCCTGATCTTGTGTACAGCCCATACCCTGGTGTACGGTGGGAAGAGATTCCTCAGCCCTTCAAATCTCAAATGGTATCTTCCTGCAGCCTATGTGTTAGGGCTCATCATTCCTTGCACCGTGCTGGTGATCAAGTTTGTCCTAATCATGCCATGTGTAGACAACACCCTTACAAGGATCCGCCAGGGCTGGGAAAGGAACTCAAAACACTAGAAATCAGCATTGAATGGAAAATCAAATATTTAAAACAAAGTTCAATTTACATGGAGTTCTGAACTACAGTGTTGAATGTTTAAAGAAGAATGATGGATATAGTTAGGAAAGCTTTTTTCTTACACCGTGACTGAAGGAAACACTGCCTGTGTTTGAGAAATTGACATACTGGAAGAGATCACCATTTTATCTCAGGTTAGTGAAGAATCAGTGCAGATCCCTGCCTCTTATTTTCCCGGAGGCTATGGGGCTGAGATTGAAATTAGCTTTGTGGTTTTACACTAAAGAGTTTCCTTACTATGGGCAACATGTATGACCTAATATCTTGCAAAATCCAGTAGAAGTATGTGCAACTTCCTTCTCTGGCTCAAGGGCTGAGTTAAGTGAAAGGAAAAACAGCACAATGGTGACCACTGATAAAGGCTTTATTAGGTATATCTGAAGAAGTGGGTCACATGAAATGTGAAAAGGGAATGAGTTTTTTTGTTGTTTTTTGGAAGTAAAGGCAAACATAAATATTACCATGATGAATTCTAGTGAAATGACACCTTGACTTTGCTTTTCTCAATACAGATATTTACTGAGGGGAACTATTTTTATAACACAAGAAAAATTTACAATTGATTAAAAGTAACCATGTCTTGGATACATGCAAATCTATAGAGTTGGCATGTAATTCTTCCTCTACAAAGAATAGGTGTAGGAAAGATTGAATAAAAATGGAGGGATATCAACTTGGATTTCACTTGCATTGTGCATAAGCAAAGAAGGGTTGATAAAAGTTCTGGATCAAAAAGTTCAAATAAACCAGAATTTTAGACAGCAAGCTAAATAAACATTGTAAAGTTACACTATATTAGGTTTAGTATTATTTAGGTATTATAATATGCTTTGTAAATTTTATATTCCAAATATTATTCAATATTTGCCATCTATTAATTTCTAGTATAAATAAGTAGCTTCTATACCTGTCTTAGTCTATTATAATTGTAAGCAGTAAAATTAAATAAATAATCTGCAGGTATAAATTTGAACAATGCATAGATGATCGAAAATTACGGAAAGTCATGGGGCAGAGAGGTGTGAAGATTCGTCATTATGTGGATCTTTCTCAAATCCTTGCTGAAATTTAGGATGGTTCTCACTGTTTTTCTGTGCTGATAGTACCCTTTCCAAGGTGACCTGCAGGGGGATTAACTTTCCTAGCTCAAGCATGGAGCTAAAAGGAGCCTTATGCATGATCTTCCCACATACCAAAATAACCAATAGGCACTGAGTTTGGCATTTTTCTGCCTGATCTACTAAGACCTTTTTTTTTTTTTACTTTCATTATAACATATTATACATGACATTATACAAAAATGATTAAAATATATTAAAACATCATCAACAATCCAGGATATTTTTCTATAAAACTTTTTGAAAATAATTCTGTCTACCTTATATATTTAATTTTACATCCTTTTTTAAAGGCTTTGTTTTTCTAGAGGCTTTATTTTCCTTTTTTTATTATCTTTTATTTTTTTGAGACAGTCTTGCTCTGTTGCTCAGGCTGGAGTGCAATGGCACAATCTCAGCTCACTGCAACCTCCTTCTCCCAGGTTCAAGCGATTCTTGTGCATCAGCCTCCTGAGTAGCTGGGACTACAGGCATATGCCACTATGCCTAGCTAATTTTTGTACTTTTAGTACAGATAGGGTTTCACCACATTGGTCAGGCTGGTCTTGAACTGCTGGCCACAAGTGATCTACCTGCCTCTGCCTCACAAAGCACTGGGATTACAGGCATTAGTCTGGCCTTACGTGATATATTTTCTTAATGGCTGCATAATATCACATCAAATAGGCATTTTTCAAACCTCTTTCCTTATTAAACATGTAGACTATATCCATTGTTTTTACTAAAACAAATAACATTTCAGGTATCTTTGCACTAATAATGTTTTTCCATATTTTTAATTATTTCCTCAGAATACCTGCCAAGAATTGGGAGTATAGAATTAAACAACTTTTACTAGCATTTGCTATATATTGCCAAGTCATTTCTAAAGTGACCTTATCAATTTCATTACCATTGGATGAGGGTGTTGCTTTCATCACACTATTGTAGATAGTCTTTTTTATTTCAATTTGTGTTTATTTAAAACTAGTTGCAAAGGTACACAGAACACATGCTCCTTCAACTTATCTTTGATAAACCCAAGCAAGAATACAAAAAGCTGGAAGACATTGAGTAGAGTCATGTTATATGGTGCTGAACCTACAGTATCAGTGGAAAAGACAGGGAAAATGTCACTACTCATCTATGTTATGCAGAACAGTCAGGTGTACCGGGGCTGGATACTGCTCTTTGACTTGAGCATTGGTTGATTAAAGTTTAAGTATCATTCAGGTTGGTCTAGAGAAGCCTTTGGAGTTAACCATGCTCTTTTTTGTTAAAGAAAGGAGTAATGTGTTTATCCTGGCTCACAGTCCATCACCGAAAATAGAAAATGCCATTCATAGGTAAAATACTGACCTATAGAAAAAAATGAACTCTACTTTTATAGCCTAGTAAAAATGCTCTACCTGAGTACTTAAAAGCAATCCATGAAGCCTGAAGCTAAAGAGCACTCTGGTGGTTTTGGCATAACAGCTGCATTGCCAAACCTGACCTTTGGCCCCAACCACAAGAGCTCCAAGCCCCACCAGCTGACCAAAGAAAGCCCAAGTTCTCCTTCTGTCCTTCCCACAACCTCCCTCCTCCCAAAACCATGAAATTAATTTGACCATATTAACACAGCTGACTCCTCCAGTTTACTTAAGGTAGAAAAAATGAGTTTACAACAGATGAAAATAGGTGCTTTGGGTGAACAGTATTCCTTTTAACAGATCCAAACTATTTTACATTAAAACAAAAGTTAAACTAAACTTCTTTACTGCTGATATGTTTCCTGTATTCTAGAAAAATTTTTGTACTTTCATATTATTTTTGTGCACTTTCCGCATGTTAAGGGATGATGACTTTTGTAAATGTGTATTCATTAAATGTTACTTTAAAAGTATTTTCTAGTTTTGTTTAATTCTGGTTTTAACTCATCAGCATTCCAAAGAAAGTTACTAAAAGGTTTTGAATCACAGTAGTTCCAGCATCTAGGACTAAAAATACTTCCCTTCAGGGATAAGGAAAAGAGAAGGCAGTGCATGGGTTTGAAAGTGCATTAACAGATTTGCAGCTTCTTGCAATGTAAGCTGGAGCTCAGTGGGGTGGCACAGTCCAGTATCTTGTGTGTGCTTCAGTATTACCCTTAGAAAGGGGAGAGCATCAGATGGCTAAATGGTGAGGACTGCACCATCCCACGCTGGACTTTTGTGAGAATTAGGAGGTAAAAAAGCTTTCCTTCTCCAGGCAGACGCCACAGGGGTAAGGCTAATGGCTCGACAAGCAGACTTCAGGTTGGATTCAGACTGCGTGACTGGGCATTAAATGCCTTGCACAACTGGACTGCTGCAGCCCTGATGGGTGTTATCCTGCTTTCAAAAATAGTATTAAAACTTATAAATAAAGAGAGGACTGACAACCTGGAGGAAGCTAGAAGCAAATGGAAAGTCCCTACTGAAAAAGCCATTTCAATTAGAAATTCATTCAGGAGCTCTTCATGCATCTATTGTTCAGGGATCACAAAAGAGCCATGATAATGATAAATATATATTGTGCATTTCACCTCTGAGAGCTCTGAGAGCGTAAAAGCTTCTGGAGCTCCTTTCCAAAATTAAGGTATAATGGCAGTCAAGGTACTACACACAGTAGTTGCAATTTTCATTCTCCATCATCACAACCACAACCATCATCTTCACTACCACTTGTCCAACACACACACACACACACACACACACCCCACCACCCACAGGTAGCCTTACAGGATCCTACTTCAATTTTCTATAATGAATTAGGTTTACATTCTAGAAAAATATTTCACTCTTCTCAAGGTTTGTTCAGTAGAATTTGGGAAAAGAGTATAAGTTACTCTTCAATTTATCAGAGGCATTTGAACCAGGGTGACTCCATCTTCAATAGAGGTTGAGTAAAATAAGGCTGAGACTGGCCAGGCACAGTGACTCACACCTGTAATCCCAGCACTTTGGTAGGCCGAGGCAGGTGGATCACCTGAGGTCAGGAGTTTGAGACCAGCCTGGCCAACATCGTGAAACCCTGTCTCTACTAAAAATACAAAAAATTAGCCAGTGTGGTGGCGCATGCCTGTGATTCCAGCTACTCTGGAGGCTGAGGCAGGAGAAGCTCTCGAATCCAGGAAGCAGAGATTGCAATGAACCGAGATCGCACCATCGTACTCCAGCTTGGGTGACAAGAGTGAAACTCCATCTCAAAAAATAAGTAAATAAATAAATAAATAAAGACTGAGACCTACTGGGCTACATTCCCAGGACAGCAGGTGTTCGCAGTCACAGGATGGGTTAGGAGTTAGCACAAGGTACGGGTCACAAAGACCTTGCTGATAAAACAGGATGCAGTATAGAAGGCATTCAAAACCTACTAAAACCAAGATGGCAATGAAAGCGATCTCTGGTCGTCTCAGCTGATCATTATATGCTAATTATAATGTATTAGGAGCCTAAAAGACACTCCCACTAGCACCATGACAGTTTACAAATTCCATGGCCACGTCCAGAAGTTACCCTATATGTTCTAAAAGCAGGAGGAGCCCTCAGTTCTGGGAATCGTCTGACCCTTTCCTGAACATCTCATGAATAAGCCATCCCTTGTTTATCATATAATCAATAAATAACTATAACTATACTCAGGCAGCCCTATGAGGTAGCCATATTATTCCTTTACAGTGTTAATAAACTTGCTTTCATTTTATGGATTCACCTCAAATTCTTTCTTGTGCAAGATCCAAGAACTCTCTCTTGGGGTCTGGATTGGACCCCCTTTCTGGTAACATATGCATTACCTCTCCTCAAGCTCAACACAAAGTCCTAAAGTTTCAGATAAGACCCATATGAGGGAGGTGAAGGATGAAGGAATTGAGAGCCAAGGGACTGAGAAAAGGGGAATGTGGAAGAGCATGACAGTGCTCTTGCCATTACCCAGCAAAAGCCAAAAGGATCCAGTGCTACTTGCTTTCTGCTGTAAGGGAATTTTGGAAGGCTTTTAATGATATTTATTGCATAATGCTGTGAGCAGCAGAGCCTATGCTAACGATTTCACATGCCTTACCTTATTTAATCCTCATAACAATTCTCTAAGGTTCTCTTCTTATCCTCAGAAGAGGAAACTGAGATTTGAAATCTCAGTACCTTGACTAAGTTCACACAACTAATAAGAAGCAGAGCTGGGATCTAGGCAGTCTGACTCCAGGGCCATCTCCTTTTAACACAACAATATAATGGGGGACAACAATGCTGTCCTCCTAAGTGTCCCTTTGAATCCACAAAATAGACTAAGTGAACCAAACCACTGCAACGCTTCTTAAAAACATTTTTAAAGACAAGAAGCTTATTTGCATTTTAAATATTCCTGATTGCCCAGTCCTCAATACTCCAGGTTTACCTATGTTGATTTCAATTCATCCTCTAAGGTTGTAGAAACACAGGATCTGTGGTTCCCGCATTAAGTTCAATTTCATTGCAATTGCCATTTTAATCTTCCCACTCTAGTCTGGCCACAAGCTTTCCTAAACTATAAAGGGAGCTTTGTTCTGGTGGAGGTAGGTAAAATCCCCAGACCTGAGGACTCAAAGGAGCAGTCAAGGAGAGGATAGCTCTTCTCCAGAGCTTAAAGGCAAATATTTTCTTTTTCCCTGGTTTCATCTTATTGCTTTGCATACTGAGTGAACTTACTTGTTCTTGAGACCCAGTAACCCATGCAAGAAATTTCATAACACTTCTCATTTAGTACTTTAATACTAGTTGAAGAATCTAGGGTTACACACACACACACACACACACATACACATACACACACACATCAGGCTTAGTTCCGTTACCTATAGCTGTAAAAATGAGCTTTTTCTCAGTTTTGTAAAAACGAAAGGTTGCTGGACTGGAACTCACAGTCTTGTATATCACAGTCTTGTATATCAAAAAGTATCAGATTGTGATAAAATAGAAAACTAGAATTAAACTTGGCCTTATGAGTTTTAGAAAATCAACAGATTTTGAAGGAGCCCAACCAGTGTATTCATTTCATTTTTATTAATCCTTTCTTTCATTCTAAGATAGAGATGAAAAAGAATGACAGAGTTCCTGCTCTCATTTCATCAGAGTAAAATAAATAAGTTTTAGTGTTCCATAGCTCTGTAGGATGACTATAGTTAACAACAACATATAATTTCAAATAGCCAGGAGAATATTGAATGTTCACAACACAAAGAAATGATAAATGTTTGTGATGATGGATATGCTAATTACACTGATCTGATCACTATACATTGTACATACATAAACATTAACTATGTACCTCATGACTATGTACAACTGTTACTTGTCAGTTTTAGAAAATAAAAAAGCAGAAGAGATCTGCTACCAAATGCAGGAATTTTCTATAGAGTCTCTTATAGCTAGCCTTCTAAGCAGGCTTAACTCTTCTCATGATAGAGTATTGACCATCACCAAGAAGAAATCTTTCATTTTAAGCACTCCAGGAAATTATCAGGGAGTTCTCTCTGTAGCTAACCAAAGTTTTCCTAGTTGTACTCCTACCCATTTTTCTTAGTGTGGTCATTTAAAGCAGTGCCTCACCAACTATCAGAGATGAGGGCCAGTAATTTTTGTTTCATTTTTTTCCAGTTCATTACAAATCAATGCATATGTCTGTAAAACACAAAATCACATGCTTAAATATGATGGCAACATCAAATTGCCATAAAAGTTTCTAAGCTTTTCACCCCAATTTCTGAATTTATTACAGACTGGTAACAAACAGCTCACAAGCCAGCACCACGGGCAGACTACACTTTGCACAGCGCTCAAACGTAGGCCTAACAACCTGGCTTGGCTTGGCACTTCTAGAAACTGATCCTGAGGCAAGACTTCTTGTAAAAGAGTTTATACTGGAAGTTAAAAATCATCAAATTATTAAGTTCTAGGAATGGAGTAGTAAAGTAGACAGAGCAGGGAAGGAATAAAGCATGAATGTTCCCGCTGGTCACCCATCTGGGCAACTGGAGCTCAATTTTGCTGGGAAACTCTGGAAGACAGTGTCAGACATAACTAAGAGTTATTCCCATCAAGGGGAAAGGAAACTGTGCTTTTCATCTACCAAATCCTTGCTTAACATTGGAATACAGATGCTTCCAAGACATTAACTTTCTGGCACTCTGGCTTTTCCTACACACTTGCTGTGCATGCCACCATGTCTGGGGGAAAAAGGCCCACAGGCAAAGAGGTACCAGCATTCATACAACCAGCTTTCAGCTTGTAGAGGTGGCTGCCAAGAGGAACTTGCAGTTGGCAATGCCAACTACAACTACTACACCATCCAGTTGGAAATTATACAAAGAGTATGAACAAAGTTCACAGGAGAAACAAGGCACTTCAACATATAAAAAGATATTCTACTTCATTCATAATGAGACGTGTGAAAATTGTAACTGCATCAATACCATTTCTCACCTAGTAGATGGGTAAAAATCCAAAAGTTTGAGCACACATTCTGTGGGTGAGGCTGTGGAAACGTAGGTTCACATACATTGCTCTTGGATATGTAAATTAGGACCATTCCTGTGCAGAGCAATTAGGCGATATCTTTCAAAATAAAAACACAGAGTTAAGTTTTGATCCAGGAGTCTCACTCCTGAGAATTTATGCTATAGATACGCCTACAGGCATTCGAGATGAAAAATAAGCATTGCTATTTGTTTTTCTTGTTTTTCATGAATGACATTGTAAAAGTAGAATATGGGCAGTGACGCAATAATTCATCTTTGGGACTGGTCAAAGAAACAATGATGCTTTCACAGAATGGAATTCTATACAGCTGTTTAAAACAAACCAAGGCAGCTTCTTTTACATATATGGAAAGATGTCCAACATATACTGTGAAATTTTTAAAAAGGTACAAAATAACATATATAGTATGATTCCTTTTGCATATGTGTATTTGCTTTTAATTGCCTAAAGAAACTCTTAGAAGGATTCAAAAGATCCATACCAAACAAGATGGGAGAACAGAGGAGTAGTGACAGGAGTAGAAGCACCATAGACCTTTTCATATCATTTTGGTTTTTTAATTACATGAGTAGGTTACCTAATTATTAAAATAAATTTAATTTAAAAGGTAATGGGGCATAGGAAAAAATTTGTTAAAAGATACAAAATTACAGCTATATAGGAGGATTAAGTTGTAGTGTTCTATAGCTCTGTAGGATGACTATAGTTAATAATATATATTTCAAATAGCTAGAAGGAAGATATGATCTCAACAGAAAGAAATGCTAAATTCTTAAGATGATGGATATGCTAATTATCCGAATCTGATCGCTATATATGTATTGTCATGTCACTATGTACCCCATAAATATGTATAATTATCATGTGTCAATTAAAAATTTTTAATTAAAAAATTATAAACAAAAAAACTTTTTAAGTAATTGATTGCCTATCCCTGCTAAATCTTATCTTACTCATGCTAAACTTCACCAGCACGTTCATTCTTTTCTCGTATATAAACATTTCTAAATCTTTCATCTTTCTGGTGCCTCTTGTTCAGATCTACAAACATTTCGATGTTCCTTTTGAAACACAGTTCCTTAAGCCAAAAACAGGACCTTTTTTCCTTTCTTTCACATTCTGTAATTAAAATAGTATTTAAATTCTTGAATTTTAGGAATATTCAACAACAAAAGTCCATTATTTCATCTCTATTGGAATTTTTCCCCATATGAAGAAGACTTAAAATACTTTAATATAAAATAAATTGTCAATAAAAATAGTTTTTATAAAACTGGCTAAAAATATCAAGTAAGCATCAAAAATATAACTCCAGATGAGGTGCAGGTATAGAATATAATGTGATTGTTGCTTCTGTTATTCTAACTTGTGAGTCTCTATAAAGTGTACACATTCACTGTAATTTTTTTATAGTCACATAATTTCAGGATCACATCAAATAATATGCCTAATGCCTTTTCACATAAAGTATTAATTCCAGTCTCTCCATAGTCTGCCCCTCTACCCCATCTCTGCCCGCTTCCACCACCAAACCATCCGCTCTATAATGATTACCATTAATATTTTTAAACCTAAGTGCAAAGCAAAACTATCTTGCACTATCTGCACTGTCTTTGCAATAATGCTATAAATCTAAAAATATTTTAAAGTACTGTAACTCTAAAATTGTTTTAAAATAAAAGGCTTATTTAAAAAAAATACTCACCCTATTCTTATTAAAGTTTATCTCATAGAAATTAACCTATCCTTCAGCATAGAAAATTGTTTTAAATGTTTATTCCATTTTCCAAAATATATGCTCCACACATATTTCCTAAACATGGCCTCCAT
Source organism: Mandrillus leucophaeus (assembly GCF_000951045.1). Taxonomy (NCBI): domain Eukaryota; kingdom Metazoa; phylum Chordata; class Mammalia; order Primates; family Cercopithecidae; genus Mandrillus; species Mandrillus leucophaeus. The sequence continues at coordinate 3,450,939 of NW_012105365.1, forward strand.
GTCTTTATTTTAGTTTTTGATAAGAAATGCAGAAACTTTATCTATAACCTCCTACTCCAACTATAGTGTTTTTTAGACTACATGAAGCCTAGAGATTATCGAATCGTATAAATTCATTTCACAGATGTGGAAACTGAACCCAAGAAGGTGAAGTAATTTCTGCAAGGTCACATAGCTACATTGCAACAAAGCAGAATTAGACCACAGATTACCTGATTTTCAGGCTAGGGTTTTTTCCGATCCTTTTGAAATCAGGTGATTAAGTTGAAAACAAGTTGGTTGTAGATCCAAAAAAAAGTGGGGGGTCAAAAGGACTGATCCGAAACAGGTATATCCAGTTACAATTTTGGACTTTTCAGTCAGTGATGAGTACTTTGCCTTTAAAAAACATGACAAAGACTAAAGAAACAGAATTATCTAGTGGTACACTTAGGCTGACTGTGATTATTGGAATTCTAAAGAATGATACACAACATTTTCCCCTTCTTTCATGTTCTCTCATTAAAATAATATTTAAAGTCTTAGTAAACATTTTAGGAATATTCAACAACAAAAAGTTGTCCATTATTTCATCTCTGTTGGAATTCTTCCCCATATGAAGAAGACTGTTAAAACTGCTTTAATATAAAATAATTTTACAATAAAAATAGTTTTTATAAAACTGGCTAAAAATAGCAAGTAGACATCAGTGGCAGTCATGGAAGATGACCTACTCAGATGTTCCTTCGAGAGACCCTGCTGCAAGGAAACATAATAAATAAACAGCCTTCAACTGGCCCACATTATTGATAAGCACCACGTTATTCACATGATCCACACTGCCCTTGGGCTGCTCCCAGCCAATGACCATGCGTAACAGAGATACTAGAACAAAGCCATCATTGCCTCATATGAGCATCCTCTAATGGATCATTGCCTCATACGAGCTTCGTCTAATGGGCAGCGTTTGCTTGGCTGTTCCCATTGGGCCAGCCAAGACTTTTTCACATCTGCACTATGACTTGGATCTCCTCCTCTCCAATGTTTCCCTCGCCTTCATCTTTTGCATGTGTTAAGGCCAGCATTGCAATATGAAGGCTCCCTCCTCGTTTATCCTTTAAGTCATTTCCTCCAATAAATCTCCCATCTTATCTTGGTATCTGCTTCTTGGAGAACCTAACTGACAAAGCATCACAAGCAAAAAAGCAGCAAAATAAATAACTTTTGTTAATAACATTAGATAATAATTATGACATTTATTAACCCTTTCACTCAAATATAATCCTCAACAGATAGTTTCGCCAATTGTTATGTCCTAAGATGTTAAGCATAAATAAATGACAAATGTACATCACAGAGTGTGTTAGGGAAGCATATCTCTTTTTCCAAGTTCCAATCCCCTACCTATGAAAGAGAAGAAAATATGAGATTCTTAAGGTCTAAAGATATATATAAAAGAAAAAAAAATGTATTTCTGTTTCACTGAACGTTATGAAGCTGCTATTCTCAGAGAAGGACTAAATGTGGTAAAGAGATAGTGAAGAAAAGATGCTTGGGGCAAAAGTTGAAAATGGCTGAATCTGAGAAAAAGGTACGGATTTAATCCCTCCGCCACCCTGAATGTGAGGCAGAGGAAGAAGGATTGTAGAATGAAGTATCCCAAATGCTGAGAGAGGCCTCACTACTTCAGTAAGACACAAAGCTTTTAGTAAGAATCTTCAGTCAATACAGTAAAGTTCTCTGAGAAACACTTCAAAGGCCACGAAAAGCTAAGTGACTAAATCGACCCAACTCTTAACAGCAGTATCATGTGGCCAGAAGAGCCAGAATAAAGATGTCAACCACCACAGGCACAGACCAGACCCCTTCTCCACCTTCTAGCCCTAATCAATTTCTGGACCCTGATTTGAGAAAAGGATGAGAGAAAAAAAGACACAAAAATTAACTTAAATTGAATGTGATATTGGCTAGGTGCACAATACCTCCACAAAAAGTTATTCTGACTTACAGAATTAGAAAAAATTGTAGCATTCCTTAGAGTTGTGCCACAAGTTTATAGAAGAAAAGAAAATAAGAATTAACAGATGCCAAGAAGAATTCGGAGGGTAAAAGAGCAAACAATGAGAAATCAGAACTATACTTAAAGAAATACACAAACAGATGCCACATGTGCAGAGTAAGGAAAATGGAGAACGGAAGATGGTGAATAGTAATGAAAAATGGAGAATAGTAAGGAAAATGGAGAATAGAAGATGGAGAATAGTAAATAATCGAAAATGGAGAATAGTAAAGAAATGGAGAATGGAAGATGGAGAATAGTAAGTAATGGAAAATAGAGAATAGTAAGGAAAATGGTGAATGGAAGATGGAGAATAGTAAGTTATGGAAAATGGAGAATTGAAGACGAAGAATAGTAAGTAATGGAAAATGGAGAATAGTAAGGAAAATGGAGAAGGGAAGAAAAAGGGCACATGAAAAGTAGAGTAGATATCAGATGTTAGCTTCCCACCTATATCTTTTAAGATACTTGGTGAAGAAAAAAAACCATATGAACTAAGGATATCACTTGAAGGTGATAAACCAAATAGTATTTTGAGTATACTTAAGAATACAAAGATTAAAATGAAGGCAAAACTGTCAGAATTGTTTGAATCAGAGCAACTTCATCTTGATTAGAGGCTGGATAAAACAAGGTTAAGACACGTGGGCTGCATTCCCAGATGGTTAAGGCATTCTAAGTCACAGGATGAAATAGGAGGTTGGCACAAGATACAGGTTATGAAGAATTTGCTGATAAACAGGCAGTAAAGAAGTCTGCTAAAACCCACCAAAACCAAGATGGCCACGAGAGAGAGTCATTCTCACTGCTACACTCCCACCAGCATCATGACAGTTTACCAATCCAGTGGCAACATCAGGAAGTTACCCTATATGGTCTAAAAAGGGGAGACATGAATAACCCACTCCTTGTTCAGCATATCATCAAGAAATAACCATAAAAAAGGGCAACCAGCAACCCTCCAGGATTACTCTGCCTATGGAGTAGCCATTCTTTTATTCCTTTACTTTCCTAATAAACTTGCCCTGAATTCTTTCTTGCATGAGATCCAAGAACCCTCTCTTGGGGTCCAAATCGGGACCCCTTTCCTGTAACAAACGTACTTAATAAAATTGAGTGGTAGAGGAAAAAGAGAAAGCAGTAGGTAGTTATTTTAAGTGTTGATTCTCATAGAAATCAACAGACCATATCTAAAAACTGAGAAGATTAAAAGCATTATTACAATTTTTTTTTTGTTTTGAGACAAGGTGTCTCCCTGTCACCCAGACTGGAGTGCAGTGGCACAGTCTTGGCTCACTACAACCTCCACCTCCTGGGCTCAAGTGATTCTCCTGCCTCAGCCTCCTGAGTAGCTGGGATTACCGGTGTGCACCACCATGCCCAGCTAATTTTTGTATATTTTGTAGAGGTGGGGTTTAGTCATGCTGGCCAGGCTGGTCTCGAACTCCTGAGCTCAACTGATCCACCTACCTCAGCCTCCCAAAGTGCTTGGATTATAGGCATAAGCCACAGCACCAGACCAAAAGTAACAATTAGAATAAAAATGGGTTGGATGTGAAGGCTTAGTCTTTGACTCAGCAAAGTCAAAAGACAAATGATGAACTGAAAAAAATGTATTTGCAATTAAATGGCTAATATTCTTAATATATCAAGATTTCTTACAAATTGAGAAAAAACTAAAATCTGATAGAAAAATGGCAAAATATATAAGCAGGCAGTTCAAAGAAGAAATGGCACTAAATGCATGAACTAATGCTCAACTTCACTCTCACCAAGGGAAATGCAAGTAAAAAGTGCAACAAGCTACAATTTCTCATCTATCAGATTGGCAAACATCCAAAAATCTGATAACATACTCTAACAGCAAGGTTGTAGAACTGATGGGAATGCAAAGTGGTACAACTGTTAGGCAAAGAAATTTGATAATGTCTAGGGGAAAAAATGTACAAGCAATCTGTATAGCAATCTGACTTCTAGGAATCTACTCCAAAATATTCTGGTTAAAAGTACAAAATTATTTATACAAAATATATTTTTCCAATGGCAAGATGCAAGATTTTCCAAGATGCAACATGCAATATTTTCCAATCTGCAAGATGCAGAGCAGTATACATAGCATGATACCACTTGTAAGAAAAGTGATTGTTAATATATACATGAATGTGTTTTATTTGTAAAAAGAAAAACTAATAAAAAATGGATTACTAGATCAGTGGTTCTCAAACTTTAGTGTACATAAAAATTGTCTTTAGGAACTGATTCCTAAAGTTTCTGATCTAGAAGAAAATCGAGGACCTGAAAATTTATACTTTTAACAAGTTTTCAGGTGATACTGAAGCAACTGTTTTGGAGACCACAGTTTGCTAAACTAAAAACAAATGAAAACAGTTGAACCTATTAATATATCAAATTATTATATTATATACAGACAATAGATTTGTTTGAAATGACTTTTGAGTATTTCGAGTGTACATCTTAAGTAGAAAGAGTTCCAATTATAAACAGAGCTTAAGATGAATCTCAAACTTAATTGAGAAACTACTAGCAATATTAATATTATTAATTCGAAACCAGTTTGTATACAAACAAATACATACATACATCTGTGCATGAAGATAAATCAAATAGGTTATGTTGTCAATGTTGTTAAGAACCAAAATTGTTAGTATAAGAGAAAAGAGTTTCAAGTTAAGTTAAATGAAAATTCTATAATGTCAAATTTTGATTGGAAATATCAGTATTATTTCCAGATTTTGCTTTTCTTTTCAACATTATGCTCCTTAGCGCTATAATTGCAAAAATCTGGAGGACAATGACTACCCAAAAACAAGATTGCTCCTATTGCCCACATTTTGGTCTCTGATTAGCATTTCCCACAAAAAGCAACCAGAGTTCTATGGCAGAATTCTGATTCCAGATTTGGGGCAGAAAACACATGAAATGGGTCTGTGACAAATTGTTGTACCAGAAAGCAAGGAGGGTAATCAACGACTAATGGGAGGCAGAGTATGGTGGTTCATGCCTATAATCTTAATGCTTTGGGAGGCTGGGGCAGGAGGATTGCTTGAGGCCAGAGGTTCGAAACTAGACTGAGCAACATAGTGAAACCATGTCTCTACAAAAATTAAAATAGTCATACATGGTGGCATGTGCTGGTAGTCATAGCTGCTCAGGAGGCTGAGGTGGGAGGATTGCTTGAACTCAAGAGTTCAAGGTTACAGTGAGCTATGATTACACCAATGCACTCCAGTCTGGGCAACAGCGCAAGACTCCATTCTTTAAAAAGTAAAATAAAATAAAAAGCTGGCAGGACATGTCCAAAGGCCATAGGAGCAAATAAATATGCAGGAGGAATCCACTGGCCAAATATGAGAATAATGAAAAGAATAATGGTTGCAATTAATTTGTTATAATCCATCAGTTCATTTCATCACTAAAAAGCAAAACACACACACACAAATTTAGTTGGTCACCATTATAAGTATTTAAACATTTCCTTACCTTAGAAGTTGGCAGTAGAAAGAAAAGAATTAAGCATTCATCCTGCATTTTCTGTACTGCAGAGTGACTGAATAGTCCTAGTTGACAGTGAAAAGTTCTCTACAGAAAAATGCCAGTTAATAAAAGTGAAAAGAAAGTGAAAATTAGAAAATTGTCACTTTGCATTTCCTGACAAAATGATACAGGCAGCTTTTATCAGTAGACGAAATTACTACATGACAAACTGTTAGGAAATTGTATCCTGTTAGCATCACAAAAGTAGAATGACTGGACAGTAACACTATGTACATTTAATGAAGCACACAGCACCACAAGTGTGTGCCAATAAGTTGAACCTGAATCTCATCTAACCTTCAATGCTAACTCCTTCAATTATCAGGGATAATTGGGGATATAAGGGTTCGAGTAACAAGTTAAATGTAATTAACCAAGAGGAAACATATAGATTGATCCAGAGTTTGTGACATTCTACAGAATAAGTAACCCAATTTTTTTCAATAAGTCAACAACATTGATATAGAACAGCTCTAGATTAAAAGAGATGTAACAAAATGCAGTATGTGGACCTTGTGTGGGTTCCTTAATTGAAAAAAACAGAAGTAAAAAGTTATTTTTGAGACATTCAAGAAAGCGTAAGCATTGAATGTATTACATTATAGCAAGGAATTGTTCATTACGGGTGATGATAGTTTCACAATTTTTTGAGTCTACTTTTTAGCTTACTGAAATATGTCACAGTAGAATAACACAATGTTTTGGATTTAAAATATTTCAGTAAAAAATAAAGAAAAAAGGGACAGAGGAGATAATAAGTGAGATAAAATTATGATTACTGAATCTGTCATATGAGCATTTATTATACTATACTTTCTATTTTATGTATATTTAAAATTCAAAACACGTTTAAAAGGTAGAAGTTGGCTCGAAGAAAAACTCTCTCAAATCTTTTTAAAAGTATTTCATGTCACTTTTCAAGAAATAGAATGGAAGATTCCAGATTATTGGTAATTATATTTTTCAATAATTTGAGACTTTAATCTAAACACCAGAGTAATAGAAAGTGTACTAGAATACAAATCCAGTAGGAAACCTGGGGCCAGGCCAGGTTTTGGACAAAACCTTTTGAATTTGGGCAAATCATTTAATCTTTTCAGATCTCATCATCTGTAAATTAGGGACTTAGTCCAGATGACTTTATGTCTTATGTTCACCTCTAATCACTAGAAAGTAATATGAATGCACTCTTGCTGGTAAGCAAAGGGCACAGAATTGAGTAACAACAGCAAAAAAAAGCATGAAAGAGCAGCTTAATCGGAATGACTTCCATGAGGTTACTCACATATGTGAAATATGTGGATTAGATTAACTTATCTTTAAGATGTTACCTAGCCCTAAAATTCTATGAAATGTAATAGCTGTAGTCACGGGCCAGACAAATAATTATTTTACATCAAATTCTAATTGCTGATGTTATCTCTCAGTTTCAGCAAGGCTAATGTATCTGTATGCTAGAAAGACAACACACTTATTAATCAATAAGATAGAAAAACATAGGTGGACCAGGTGTTCTCCAACCTTCTTATCCCTGGATATAATCCATGACCTGTATTAAGAAGGAGCCTATTAATAATGGAGAGGGAGCAAGTTAAGGTTTTTTCAGTGTTGTATTGCAATATCTCAAGAGACACTTAATGCTGTAACCCCAGATGAGTGTCCTTTAGTATAAGCTCTCAGGAAAAAAAAGTTATGATTAAGACAGTAATTGATACTGAGCTATAGAGTGTAGAGTATCTACAATTTAAAAGGAAGACAATGATTTAAAGCAACCATGGTAAATGATCTTAAAATACTGTATTTGATTAGTTGTCATAGTATGTGGAGGGAAGTAAGGGGAAGCAGTTGACTAGGATCAACAGGTAAAAGTTGCAGGGAGCCATTTTTCACCAAACCTGGACTCATATGAAACGTATTTCATAAGGGCTACTGCAGTCTGAAGAAGGGATAAAATGAATCATTTCGAGAGTGAGCTCACTACACTGGAGATTATTTCACCAGAGGTTATTGTGCATTTTTTAAAGGGCTTTCAAGCCTCAGGCATGACACAATTTACACAATTTTAAAACTATAGAATAATGGAAGTGAGACTCAAATAAGCCACTTCATCAATTTTTTTAATGTATGTTATGATACTGTCACAAGAGTATGATGAAGAGCTCTAGATTACTAGTAATTACTGTTTTCTATTTACCTGAGAAAATTTCAACTCCCAAGTAATGGAATTTATAACTGGAAATTCAAGTTTGACTATTCTGTATATGAAATAAGGAGAATGTTTATAAATATCTGTTAAATCAATAAGTACATAAGAACTCACAATTGTGAAATTTAGGAAGAAAATGCAATTCATTCATTCATTCACTAAATAGATTTTGAAAGCCATCTCTGTGCCAGAAGTTGGCAAAATTCCTGCATTCATGGTGCTTTTATTCTAGCTGGAGGAGACAGATAATAAACAATAAAAAATAAATAAACGTCAGGTGGTAAGCTTTATGAAGTAAATAGTAAAACAAATTAAGTGAACAGAATAGATAAGCTACTGTTTAGATTGGGTTTCCAGGAAAGTATCTCTAAAATGATAACATTCGAGCAAAGAGGCCTGAAAGAATTAAGAAAGTGGCCAGGCGCAGTGGCTCACGCCTGTAATCCCAGCACTTTGGGAGGCCAAGGCAGATGGATCACCTGAGGTCAGGAGTTCAAGACCAGCCTGGCCAACAGGGTGAAACCCCATCTCAACTAAAAATACAAAAAAATTAGCTGGGTGTGGTGGCAGGTGACTGTAATCCCAGCTACTTCGGGAGGCTGAGGCAGAAGAATTGCTTGAACCCAAGAGACGGAGGTTGCAGTGAGCTGAGATCGCACCACTGCACTCCAGCCTGGGTGACAAGAGCAAAACTCCATCTTAAAAGAAAAAAAAAGAATTAAGAAAGTGAACCATATGGATACCTGATGGAAGAGCAAGTGCAAGGACCTCCAAGGCAGGATAGAGTCTGGTGCTCACAATAGAGCCAAGAGGCAAGCATGGCAGGAATAGAATGAGTATGAAGAAAAACAGGTAGTGACAGGGCCACTCAGCCTTTGAACCCCGTTAGATTAGGGCAAGGACTTGGACTTTTTTGTCTCTACAAAGGGAAAGTCATTGTAAGGTTTTTAATGGAGGAGTAACATGTTTCTTTTCTTTTCTTTTCTTTTCTGTTTTTTGTTGTTGTTGTTGTTTTGTTTTTTGTTTTTTATTTTTGTTTTTTTTTTGCACAAGATCTCACTCTGTTGCCCAAGCTGAAGTACAGTGACACAATTTCGGCTCACTGCAACCTCTGCCTCATGGGTTCAAACAATCCTCCCATCTCAGCCTTCCTGGTAGCTGGTACTACAGGAACGTGCCATCATGCCCAGCTAATTGTGTGTGTGTGTGTGTGTGTGTGTGTGTGTCTGTATTTGTGTGTGTGTGTGACAGGTCTTGATCTGTCTGCCAGGCTGGATTGTAGTGACACGATCTAGGCTCACTGCGACCTCCGCCTCCCAGGCTCAGGCAATTCTGCTGCCTCAGCCTCCCAAGTATCTGGGATTACAGGCGTGTGCCACCATGCTTGGCTAATTTTTGTATTTTTAGTAGAGACGAGGTTTCACCATGTTAGCTGGGCTGGGAGTGACATATTTCAAAAGGATTGCTCACTTCGCTGAATATAGAATAGACTGTGTAGGGGCAAGAGGAGAAAGAATGGGGAAATTAGAAGACAATGATCCAGGAATGAAAATGCAGTACTTTGGATTGGTGTTGTAGCAGTATAAATTGTAAAACATGATCCCAGGTTTTGAGGAAACAGTTTTGAAGAGAGAAAATTCCATTTTGGACAAGTCAAATGTAAGAAGTCTATTAGACATATGGGTGGAAATGTCAAGTACATAGGTGGATATATATGCATGAGAACCAGGCTGGAGATGTAAATTTGGGAGTCCTGAATACACAGATCTGTATTTGAAGCCATGGGATTGAACAAATCACCAGAGACATGAGTATAGATAGAGAAAAAATCAGATCTAATGACTGAGACACAGAGCAGCCTAACCTTAAAGAGTAGAAACATGAGAAAGATCTAGCAAAGGAGATGAGAAGTGGTGACCAGTGAGGAAGTAAGGGAACCTGGAAAGAGTGGTGACCTACAGGTCATATGAAGACAGTCAAGCAGGAAGGAATGAGGGCTTCCAATATGCCCAATAAGATAAAGACTGAAAGTTGACCACTGAATTTGGCAACATGGAACACACAGGTGATTCTAGTAACACCTCTTTCAGTGGGATAATGGGGATGAAAGCTTGATTGCTATGGGTTCAAGAGAGAATGAGAGGAGAGAAAATTGTGACAGTGAGTATGAACAAATTTGAGAAAACTTATTATGAAGGACAGCAAACAGCTGTGTAGTACCTGGCAGTGGGGATGTAGATGATTGAAAGAGGAGGGGAGGCAGATGTTATGCCTAGGCTAAAGCCTAGGAGTGTTAGGAATGATGAAAGTAAATGGTCTAGAAGTGATAGTGTGGACTGAAGAGGATACCTATCCAACCTCCAGGTTTAGTCATGTGGAATATTTGAGAAAAAACAGCCGCCATCCAAAAGCGTGGCAGAATAAGCTGTGGTCTTAGGCGACCATCAAGATACAATGAACAAAAAGATTAAGGGAGATTACAGAGAACAAATTGCATAGGAGGGGCATAAGATGTAAGTTCTTGAAGGCATAGTGGAAAAGTGGAGTAGAGAGAGGTATGAGATAGGATTAGTTTCAGCAAAATATACAACCTCATGAAAGATTCTCTTCAGGATCCTTGGATTTCATTGTGAAGTAGTCAAGCAGGATGAAATGGGATTCCTTAAAAGAAAGCCTCAGGGGGAAAGTTAAATAAATGGAAAGTATAAAGGCATTCTATAGACCAGTCTTTTAGTGATTAAAGTGATTAAAAGAAGGAGCAGAGAGCACAGGAAAAAATGTTTGTGAAGAAACAAACTTTGCAAACCTAAAAGGAAAAAACCATCTTTTTGTAAATATCTAAACACACAATGAGGCTGAGTCATGCCTAGTTGGGGATACTTTTGAGAGGTAGAGAAGTTAGGCAACAAGTAGACCAGTGAACAGAGTTTCTCTTCATTAGATGTAGACACATTGGAACTCTCATTCATTGCTGGAATATAAAATGGTGCAGTTGCTTTGGAAAATAGTTTGGTAGTTCCTCAAATGGTTAAATATAGAGTTTCCATATAATCCAGCAATTCTACTCCTACAATTGAAAACATATGTCTACACAAAACTCTTAAATGAATATACATAGCAGTATTATTTATGATGATCAAAAGGTGAAAACAACCCAAATGTCTACGTATTGATAAATGGATAAACAAAATGTAGTATATCCACAAAATGGAATATTTTTCTTCCATTAAAAGAAATGAAGTACTGATATAGGATACAACATGGCTGAACCTTGAAAACATTATGCTAAGTGAAAGAAGTCAGATGTGAAAAGCCGCATATTGTACCATTCCATTTACATGAAATTTCCAGAATAAGCAAATCTATATAGGGATAGAAAGTGGATTAGTGGTTGCCAGGGACAGAGCTGAAGGGGATACAGAGAGTGACTGTAATGGATTTGGTTTCTTTTTTGAGGTGATGAAAATGTTTTGAAATCAAGTAGCAGAAATGTTGCACAGATCTGTAAATATGCTAAAACTCAATTAATTATATACTTTAAGGGGATGAATCTCATGGTCTATGAATTATATCTCAGTAAAACGGTTACCAAAAAAAAGAAAGAAAAAGAAGATATATTCTAGGTGTTTAATTACTGAAATAATTAAAATTTTGTTTTCAATCCAAAAATCAAAAAAATTTAAAAAGCACCAGTAGGCAGAGCAGGATAGCTGACTAGAGGAGCATAATGCTGGTACACCCTACAAAAAAGGACCTAAGCAATGAATGAAAATTACACTGGGCTGGGGTGTTTGAGGGAGAGCACTGCAGTACAGCAGGGAAGAGAGAAAACCTGTGGAGCAAGGAGACCTTTAGGGAGGGCCACATACAGAAGAGACAGAAACATCCTGCCTCCACCACATGATCTCAGCTGGAATTTTCTAGGAACAAGAAGGCACTTGCTGGATAAAGGTATGTAGGAGGCCTGTAGCACCCCCCATTAATGTGATGAACACCTGCAGTCTTTGCTTCCAGAGAAATCTTCAGTCCTCACAGTCCTTGAGCCCAGTTTGGGGAGGGGCCTGGTATTCATATAGATGCACTGCCCCCAGAAAAGAAGCCCACATTGTGTGCACTCTGACCCTCACAACCCAATCTGCAGCTATATAGTACCCACCTTGAAACCAGAACAACAGATAGAGTGCACGTTGCTCCAGGAGCTGCATCTTTTCATCTCTGAGACTAAAATGGCATTACACCACCTTCACGTAAAGAAGTGCACCATTCCCCCACCAAATTGCTACAGATCCCCAAACCCTGGGAACAAGTTGCCTAGGAGGCAATCTCTGCCTTTCACATCCTAGTGACTGTAGCATCCTGACTCCAGCCTCTTAGAACCTAGGTCCAGCAACCTGGCCCCAGAGCCCATGCAGCTTACTGCCCCCAAAGTAATAGATGATCCTACCCAGCAAAGAAACCTACTCTGGATCAGCCATATGCACAGTCAACACAATCACTGGCCAGGCATACTACTTCCAAGAGAGCCCTGCATTGAGCCAGTGGACTGGTCCTTGCATATCCCAATGCACTCACCAGCCAGATACACCAATTCAGGGGTGTCCTGCCACAAGCCAGTGAACCAGGCCCCCACAGACCATCTGCACACTCACCAGCCAAGCATGCTGCATCCAGGGAGGCCCACCCTGAGCTGGCAAATCAGCCCCCATGCGCCAGCAGAGTGCTCACCAGAAAAGTGCACTGCTTACAGGGAGGCCCTCCTCTGAGTCAGCAAAGTGGTCACCATGTACCCTGGCATGATCACCAGCTGGTGATCAATAGAAGTCCTGTCCAGAGCTGATAAAATGGCCTCTGTGTGTCACTGGCAAGCTCACAGTCTAGGCATGTTGATTCCAAAGAGATCCTGCCTCAAGCTGCGAGTCAGGCCCACAGTCACCACCCAGGTACTCCACTTCTAAGGGAGAGCTACTATAAGTCAGTAAACCTATCCACACATACTGCCAGCACACTCATCAGGCAGGCATGCTGCTGCTAAGGAAGTTCCACCACAAATCAGCAGACCGCTCCTCACATGCCACCAGTCCACTCACCAGTCGAGTAGTGTTCTCCCAGAAAGACTCCACCCTGAGTTGACGGACCAACCCCTCACTCACCAGGCAGGCATGTTGCTCCCAGAGGAGACCCACCCCAATGTGGCAGCCTAAGCACACAAACTCCTGCAGCCTAGGCCACCAAGGCACTCAGAAGCATTACCAAAGTTGACTACAGCTGAAGAAACTGCATGGAGACCCCTACTGTGCCCACCCAGAACCAAAGCCAATACACATCCTACCCAACTGACACCCTAAGA
>NW_012105365.1:3464134-3469264 GCF_000951045.1 Mandrillus leucophaeus
AAATGTTTTGAAATCAAGTAGCAGAAATGTTGCACAGATCTGTAAATATGCTAAAACTCAATTAATTATATACTTTAAGGGGATGAATCTCATGGTCTATGAATTATATCTCAGTAAAACGGTTACCAAAAAAAAGAAAGAAAAAGAAGATATATTCTAGGTGTTTAATTACTGAAATAATTAAAATTTTGTTTTCAATCCAAAAATCAAAAAAATTTAAAAAGCACCAGTAGGCAGAGCAGGATAGCTGACTAGAGGAGCATAATGCTGGTACACCCTACAAAAAAGGACCTAAGCAATGAATGAAAATTACACTGGGCTGGGGTGTTTGAGGGAGAGCACTGCAGTACAGCAGGGAAGAGAGAAAACCTGTGGAGCAAGGAGACCTTTAGGGAGGGCCACATACAGAAGAGACAGAAACATCCTGCCTCCACCACATGATCTCAGCTGGAATTTTCTAGGAACAAGAAGGCACTTGCTGGATAAAGGTATGTAGGAGGCCTGTAGCACCCCCCATTAATGTGATGAACACCTGCAGTCTTTGCTTCCAGAGAAATCTTCAGTCCTCACAGTCCTTGAGCCCAGTTTGGGGAGGGGCCTGGTATTCATATAGATGCACTGCCCCCAGAAAAGAAGCCCACATTGTGTGCACTCTGACCCTCACAACCCAATCTGCAGCTATATAGTACCCACCTTGAAACCAGAACAACAGATAGAGTGCACGTTGCTCCAGGAGCTGCATCTTTTCATCTCTGAGACTAAAATGGCATTACACCACCTTCACGTAAAGAAGTGCACCATTCCCCCACCAAATTGCTACAGATCCCCAAACCCTGGGAACAAGTTGCCTAGGAGGCAATCTCTGCCTTTCACATCCTAGTGACTGTAGCATCCTGACTCCAGCCTCTTAGAACCTAGGTCCAGCAACCTGGCCCCAGAGCCCATGCAGCTTACTGCCCCCAAAGTAATAGATGATCCTACCCAGCAAAGAAACCTACTCTGGATCAGCCATATGCACAGTCAACACAATCACTGGCCAGGCATACTACTTCCAAGAGAGCCCTGCATTGAGCCAGTGGACTGGTCCTTGCATATCCCAATGCACTCACCAGCCAGATACACCAATTCAGGGGTGTCCTGCCACAAGCCAGTGAACCAGGCCCCCACAGACCATCTGCACACTCACCAGCCAAGCATGCTGCATCCAGGGAGGCCCACCCTGAGCTGGCAAATCAGCCCCCATGCGCCAGCAGAGTGCTCACCAGAAAAGTGCACTGCTTACAGGGAGGCCCTCCTCTGAGTCAGCAAAGTGGTCACCATGTACCCTGGCATGATCACCAGCTGGTGATCAATAGAAGTCCTGTCCAGAGCTGATAAAATGGCCTCTGTGTGTCACTGGCAAGCTCACAGTCTAGGCATGTTGATTCCAAAGAGATCCTGCCTCAAGCTGCGAGTCAGGCCCACAGTCACCACCCAGGTACTCCACTTCTAAGGGAGAGCTACTATAAGTCAGTAAACCTATCCACACATACTGCCAGCACACTCATCAGGCAGGCATGCTGCTGCTAAGGAAGTTCCACCACAAATCAGCAGACCGCTCCTCACATGCCACCAGTCCACTCACCAGTCGAGTAGTGTTCTCCCAGAAAGACTCCACCCTGAGTTGACGGACCAACCCCTCACTCACCAGGCAGGCATGTTGCTCCCAGAGGAGACCCACCCCAATGTGGCAGCCTAAGCACACAAACTCCTGCAGCCTAGGCCACCAAGGCACTCAGAAGCATTACCAAAGTTGACTACAGCTGAAGAAACTGCATGGAGACCCCTACTGTGCCCACCCAGAACCAAAGCCAATACACATCCTACCCAACTGACACCCTAAGACACATCTGTAGGTGAAAGTCTGTCTACAAAGTACAAATGCCACTCTATAAAATTGGAAGAGGCAACTATTTTACCAGATGCACATATATCAACACACGAGCACAAGAAACATGAAAAAGCAAGGAAACTTAACATCACCAAAGGAGCACAATAATGCTCTAGTAACTGGCCCTAAAGAAATGGAAACATATAGATTGCCTAAAAAGGAATTCAAATAACAATTCTAAGGAAACTTAGAGAGACGCAAGGGAATACAGATAGATAATGAAATCAGAAAAATAATTGATGGCCTGAATGAGAAATTCAACAAGAGACAAATATCATAAAAAGAACCACACAGAAATCCTAGAACTGAAGAATTCAGTGAATGAGATAAAAATATAACAGAGAGCTTCAACCTCAGACTACATCAAACAGAAGAACATTTCTGAACTTGAAGACATCTCTTTTGAAATAACATAGTCAGAGGAAACATGGGGAGAGAAGAATGGAAAAGAACCAAGAAGGCCTAGAGGACTTATGGGATGCAATTAAATAAACAAATATTTACAATAAGAGAGATAAAGACAGGGAAGAGAGAAAGTCACAGAAAAAAATTTGTAAACAAAATAATAGCTGAAAACCTCCCAAGTATTGGGAGAGTTGTGGACATCCAGTTCCATTAAACTCAGAGAATTTCATATAGATTCAACTCAAAGGGGTCTTCTCTGAGGCACATTATAATCTGTCAAAAGTCAAAGACAAAGAAAGATTTCTAAAAGCAGCAAGAGAAGAATATCAACATATAAGGGAAGCCCCATTAGACTATCAGCAGATTTCTTAGCAGAAACTGCAGGCTAAAAGAGAATGCAATGTATGTAATGTTATATCAAAGTCATAAAAGAAAAATTGCTTTCACCAGGAATACTATGCCCAGCAAACCATCCTTTCGAAATGAAGAAGAAATAAATTCTTTCTCAGACAAGCAAAAGCTGAGGGAATTTGTCACCACAAGACTGACCTTACAAAAAATGCTTAAAGGAGTGCTTTGAGCAGAAATGAAAAGATAGTAACTAATAACATGAAAACATAAGAAAAAAGTATAAACTTCATTGGAAGAGGTAAATTCATAATAAGTTTAGAATATTACATAACTGTATAACTATATAATTTTGAAATCTTCAGTATGAACGTTAAAAGTCAAAATGGCCAACAATAATTATATCTACAATGAGTTGTTAAGAAAGTTACAATACAAAAATATCTAAATTGAGGCAACAAAAATATAAATTGTAGGGAGAGGAAAAGATGGAGTATTTGTATCCAACCAAAGTTAAGCTGTGGCTCACATCTGTAATCTCAGGGCTTTGGAAGACCAAGATGGGTGGATCACTTGAGCTTAGGGGTTTGAGACCAGCCTGGGCAACATGGCAAAACCCTGTCTCTTAAAAAAATATAAATATTAGCAGGGTACGATGGTGCACACCTGTAGTCCTAGCTACTCAGAAGGCTGAGGCAGGAGAATTGCTTGAGCTCAGGAGGCAGAAATCACAGTGAGCTGAGATCATGTCATTGCCCTCCAGCCTGGGCAACAGAGACCCCATCTCAAAAATAAATATATAAATAATAATTTTTTAAAAGGATCTAGAAAACAACAAAATGGCAAGAGTAAGTTGTGATATATCAATAATCATCTTGAGCAGGCATGGTGGCTCATGCCTGTAATCCCAAAAGTTTGGGAGGTCAAGGAAGGAGGATTGCTTGAGCCCAGGAGTTTGAGAATGGCCTGGGCAACATAGAAAGGCCCTGTCTGTACAAAAAATTAAAAAATTACCTAGGCCTGATGTTGTGTACCTGTAGTCCCAGCTACTTGGGAAACTGTCATAGGAAGATCACTTGAGCCTGAAAGATCAAGACTGTAGTGAGCCAGGATTATACCACTGCACTGCAGTCTGCATGACAGAATGAGAGTCTGCCTCTTAAGTAAATAAATAAATAATAAAAGTTAAAAAATAATAACATTAAACGAGATGGATTAAATTCTTCATTTAAAACATACACAGTGGCATTTTTCAACATAGTACTGGAAGCCTGAGCTAGAGCAATTGAGCAAAAGAAAGAAATAAAGGGCATCCAAATTAGAAAGGAAAAAGTCAAATTATACTTGTTTGCAGATGATATAATCTTATATTCAGAAAAACATAAAGACTCTACCTTTGTTTATAAGCTCTAATACCAAAAAACTATTAGATTATATTAGAACTTATAAACAAATTCAGTACATTGCAAGATACAAAATCAATATATAAAAATCTGTAGCATTCTATATGCAAACAGTGAACAATCTGAAAAATAAATAAAAACATAACCCCATTTACAATAGCCACAAATAAAATTAAATACCTAGGAATTAACAATCAAAGAAGTGAAAAATCTCTACAATGAAAACGATGTAATGCTGATTAAAGAAATTGAGGAGGACATCAAAAAATCTAAAGATATTCCATGTTCATGGATTAGAAAAATCAATACTGTTAAAATGTTCATACTACCCAAAGCAATCTACACATTCAACGCAATCCTTATCAAAATACCAATGACATTATTTACAGAAATAGAAAAAAATCTAAAATTTATATGGAAATATGAAAGACACAGAATAGTCAAAGCTGTCCCAAGCAAAAAGAACAAAATCAGAGGAATCATATTACCTGACTTCAGATTATGCCTCAGAGCTACAGTAACCAAAACAGCATAGCGCTGGTATCTGGTATAAAAATAGTCACATAGGCCAACAGAACAGAATGGAGAATCCAGAAGCAAATTCATACATCTACAGTAAACATACTTTCAACAAAGGTGCCAAGAACATACATTGAAGAAGAGATAGCCTCTTCAATAAATGGTGCTAGGAAACCTGGATATTCATATGCAGAAGAATGAAACTAGACCCCTATCTCTTGCCATATACAAAAATCAAATCAAACTGGATTAAAGACTTAAATCTAAGACCTCAATCTACTAAACTATTACAAGCAAACACTGGGGGAACTCTCCAGGAAAAAATTTCTTGAGCAATACCCCACAAACACAAGCAGAAATGGATAAATGGGATCATATCAAGTAAAAAAAAAAAAAAAAAAAACTTCTGCAAAACAAAAGAAAAAAATAACAAAGGGAAGACACAACCCACAGAATGGGAGAAAGTATTTGCAAACTGCCCATCTGATAAGGCGTTAGTAATCAGAATACATAAATAGCTCTAAC
>NW_012105365.1:3470034-3472640 GCF_000951045.1 Mandrillus leucophaeus
AGCCACCCGAGTAGCTGGGACTAGAGGCGCATGCCACCTCGCCCCAATAATTTTTCTACTTTTAGTAGAGATGGTATTTCACCATGTTGGTCAGGATGGTCTCAATCTCTTGACCTCATGATCTGCCTGCCTCAGCCTCCCAAAGTGCTGGGATTACAGGTGTGAGCCACCGTGCCTGGCCAATTTTTGTATTTTTTTATAGAGACAAGGCTTTACCATGTTGCCCAGGCAGGTCTAGAACTCTTGGGTTCAAGGAATCTGCCTACCTCGACCTCCCAAAGTGCTGGGATTTTAGACACAAGCTACTGCGCCCAGCCTGATCCCGTCATTTTAAACAACATGGATGGAACTAGAGGTCATTATGTTAAGTGAAATAAGCTAGGCACCGAAAGACAAACATCACTTGTTCCACTTATTTGTGTGAGATAAAAATTAAAGCAATTGGACTCATGGAGATAGAGGTTGGTTACTAGAAGCTGAGACGGGTAGTAGGGGGTGGGGGGTAGAAGAGTAGGGATGCTTAATGGGTTCAAAAAGTACTTAGAAAGAATGAATAAGACCTAGTATTTCATAGCACAACAAGGTAGCTACAGTCAATAATAATTTAATTGTACATTTTAAAATAACTAAAATAGTATAATTGAATTATTTGTAACACAATGGATAAATTCTTGAGATGATGGATACCCCATTTACCATGATGTGATTATTATGCATTGCATGCCTGTACCAAAGTATCTCATGTACCCCATAAATATATACACCTACTAGTACCCATCAAAAATTTTTTAAAAGATATATTGTGGTCCAACGTATAAAAAAAGCAAGTCCAGGCACCAGGGATGTTTTCAACAAAGGAAAAATCATAAGAGGACACAGCAAGAAGGCAGCCATCTGCAAACCAAGGAGAGAGGTTTCAGAATGAAAGCAATCCCAAAGATACCCTGATCTTTGATTTCTAGTCTTCAGAATTGTAAGAAAATAAATTTCTATTATTTAATCCTCCTTCCCTATCCCCACCACAAGTCAATTAATAAATAACAAGATCCAACTATATGCAACCTGTAGAGAACCCACTTTACCTATAAGGACACACAAAGACTGAAAGGGAAGGAATCGAAAATGATATTCCATGGAAATGGAAACAAACGAGAGAAAGAGTAGTTATGCTCACATTAGATAAAACAGACTTTAAGTCAAAACTGCAAAAAGACACAAAGATGGTCATTATATAATGATAAAGATGTCAATTTAATGAGAGTAAATAATAATTGTAGATATATATGCATATAACACTGGAACACCCAAATATATAAAACAATTATTTTTTAGATCTAAATGGAGAGATAGACTGCAATGCAATAATAACAGTAGGAACCTTCAGCAGCCCACTGTCACTAATGGGCAGATTATCCAGACAAAAAATAAATAAACACCAGATCTAAACCTCACTTTAGACCAAATGGGCCTAATAGAGATTTATAGAACATTCCTCCCAACAGCTGTGGAATAAACATTTTTCCCAATAGCATGTGGAGCACTCTCCAGAACAGATCATGCATCAGGCCACAAAACAACCCTTAGTAAATTTAAGATCAAAATAATTTTGAATATGTTTTCTGACCACAATGTTATAAACCCAAAAATCAACAACAGGAGCAAATTCAGAAAATTCACAAGTGCATGAAAATTAAATAACGTGCTTGTGAACAATCAATGGTTCAGTGGAAAAATTAAAATTTAAAAATTTCTTGAGACAGGACAGGGCATGGTGGCTCACACCTGTGATACCAATGTTTTAGGAGCCTAAATGAGAGAATTGCTCGAGGCCAGGAAGTGAAAACCAACCTGGGCAATATACTGAACCCCCATCTCAACAAAATAAATATAATAAATGGATAAATAAATAATTTTTGAGACAAACAGAAACGAAAACCAGAGCCTTTGAGATACAGCAAAAGAAGTTCTAAGTGGGAAGTTTATACCAATAAGTTCCTACATCAAAAAAGAAGAAAAATCACAAACAACCTAATGATGTACCTTAGGGAACTAAAAAAAAAAAAGCAAGAAGAAAATAAACCCCAAGTTCATAGAAGAAAGGAAATAATAAAGACCAGAGCAGAAATTAATGAGCTAGAGACTTAAAAATACAAAAGATCAATGGAACCAAGAGTTGGTTTTATAGAAAGATAAATGAAATATACAAACCTTGAGCTAGACTAAGAAAAAAATTGAGAAGACTCAAATAAATAAATTCATAGATGAAAAATGGGGCATAACAACTGATACCACAGAAACACAAAAGATCAATTGTTGGTGAACAATTATACACCAACAAATTGGATAACATAGATAAGTAACTGGATAAGTTTCTGGACACATAGAACATATCAAGATTGAATAATGAAGAAATAGAAAATCTGAGCAGATCAATAAAAAGTGAGGAAATTGAATAAGTTGTAAAACATCTCCCATCAAAGAAAAACCCACGAGCTGATGGCTTTTTTTGTTGCTGAAATCTACCAATCATTTAAGGAGGAATTAATACCAAATTATCCTCAGACTACTCAAGAAAATTGAAAGAGAGGACATAATTCCTAATTCAT
>NW_012105365.1:3477010-3478547 GCF_000951045.1 Mandrillus leucophaeus
AACTATTAATACAAAAAAGTACTTAGAAATAAATTTTAAAAGAAGCTGAAAGAACTCTTCACTGAAAACTATAAAATGTAAGTAAAAGAAGTTGAACAGAACACAAATAAATGGAAAGACATCCCATGTTCATGGATTGGAATAGTTAATATTGTTAAAATGTCCATACTTCCCAAGGGGATCTACAGAATCAATATAGCTCCTATCAAAATATCAACGACATTCTTCACAGAAATAGAAAAAAAATTATTACAATGTGTATGGAACAACAAAATACACCAAATTTTTCTTTAGCAGAAAAAAAAAATGATCTGGTGGCATCACAACAAAACAGTATGGCATAGGGATCACCCTATCACAACCAAAACACAACACAACCAAAACAGCATGGTATAGGGATTAAAAACAGACATACAGACCAATGAAAAGGAACAAAGACCACAGAAATAAATTCATGTAACTGCAGCCAGCTGATTTTCAACAAAGATGCCCATATTGGGGAAAAGAACAGTATCTTCAATAAATGGTGCTGGGAAAATTAGATATCCATATACAGAAGATTGAAACTAGACCCCTATCATTCACCATGTACAAAAATCCCCTCCAAATGGATTAAAGACTTAAACAAGAGACCTGACATTATGAAACTACTGGAAGAAAAATTTGGAGAAACATTGCAGTACAATGGCCTGAGAAATAATTTGCTGGATATGACTCCAAAAACGCTGGCAACGATATAAAAAATGGACAGAGGGAACAATCAAGAGAGAAGAGATAATCTACAGAATGGGAGAAAAATGTTTGCAAACTATACCTATGACAAGGGGTTAATATCCAGAATATCTAAAAAATTCGAATGACTCAATAGGAAAAGAAACAAATAATATGATTTAAAAATGGACAAAAGACCCTAATAGACATTTCTCAAACGAAGGCATACACATGGCAGAAAGCATAGGAAAAGATGTTCAAATTACTAATCATAGGTGAAATGCAAACTAAAACCACAAGATATCACTTCATGCCTGTTAGAATGGCTATTATCAAAAACAAAAGATAGCAAGTATTGGAGAGGATGTGGAGAAAAGAGAACCCTTGTAACCTTTGGTGGAAATGTAAATTATTATGGCCATTATGGAAAACAGTATGGAGGTTCTTCAAAAAAATAAAAATAGAGCTACTATATTAGGAGTAGAAGGTACATAGTACACAACAAAGGGATATCTGCATTTCCACGTTCGTTGCAGCACTGTTCCCAATAGTCAAAATATAAAATCAATTTATGTGTTAATCTATGGATGAATGGATAAAGAAAATGTGGTATATAAACATAATGGAATACTATTCATCTATAAAAAAGAATAAAATCCTGTCGTATAAGACAACATGAAAGAGATTATGTTACTTGAAATAAACCAGACATTGAAAGACAAATACTGCATGATCTCACTTATAAGTAGAATCTAAAAAGGTCATCTCATAAAAGGAGTGAATAGACCAGTGGTTACCATCAACTGGGGAAGGGAAAAAGTGGAGG
>NW_012105365.1:3479627-3495244 GCF_000951045.1 Mandrillus leucophaeus
CCATTAGAAAATAAAAATAAAAAGTCATAAATAGCCGGTGGGAGGAAATTGCAAAATTGCATATATGACTAACATAAAAGCATTAGCTTCTGAGAGATAGCTACAGAAAGGCGTTGCTGCTTCCAGGATGTCTAGTCAATCAGCTATCTCAGGATAGACTTTCCAAATACCTGCTTGGAAATTTTATTATTTTTTCAGATCCATTCCTGTGGTTTTAATTAAGCTAAAGATCATATCAATGTTTATACTTGACACAAATGATTCCATTTCCAACTGCTTTCCAGATTTCTAAATAGCATGTGCATTAAGGATAGAAGATACTAAAGGTTACATATCATTTCACACAGAGACTATCCTTTCCCCATTATATATTCTTGGCATCTTTGTTGAAAATCAACTAACTATAAATGTGTGGATTTAACTCTAGGTTCTCTATCTTGTTCCATTGGTTTGTATGTCTTTGTATGCCTGTACTATGCTGTTTTGTTAAATCAAATCTATTTTAACTGGAAAGTTCAAACCATTTAAATTGATTGTGATTACTAATGTATTTGGATGTATTTCACATATCTCATTTTGTTCATTTTATGTTGCTTTATAATAATAATTTTCCCCCTTTCTTGCCTTTTGTTGGATTAATGGACTATTTGCCCTCATTCCATTTTTTTCTTCTTGTTTCTGCTTTGAAAGTTTATTTTGGTCTTTATAGTAGGTACCCCAGAGACTGTAATATGCATATTTAACTTTTTTGAAGTTTAAAGAGAATCAACATTTTTACTCTCCTTCTAAATAATGCAAGGATTCCAACCACCATCCTCTTCTACTTACATGGGGTATTGTTGCTTGACATATTCCTGCTGCTTATTTACTTACTATCTCTCAACTCCAATCCTACTCTATTCTACTCTGCTCTGTGCTGGGACTCTGCGGAATATCTTTCCCAGACTCCCTTGCTCACTAACTGCCTATTGCATTTTGTTACTAGGGTTACAAAATGGGAGTGAAAGGTGAGAAAAGAGGAAAACAACATTCCTTCCAATTGTTCTAGCTCTGGTCAGCGTTGCCCATAGTAGCTTCATTGGTCCAGCCTTCAGCTTTTTTCAAAACTCCACTAGCCTTGGCAATTTCCCTCAGAGCAACTAGCATCCTCCAGTGGCACCTCCTGTGAAATGTCCAAGTTGAAGCTTACTGTAAATGGGAAAATGAATGAGTGAAAAATGCAAGCAAGGTTTCAAACCAAATATAATGTTATAATGACACCTTGTGGATATTGGCAGTATACCACTGACCAAACTTAAGTGAAATGCAACATTAGCTGTAAAATCACCAAACATAAAATACTACACATTTTGAAACTAAAAAAAAAAGCTACTTAACTTAGAAAAAAATGAATAACAAATAAACATAGAGTAATAGAAACTACAAGTTGGTGATATATTTTCCATATTCCTGTGAGACACAGCACTAGATCACTCTTTAAGATCACTTGTTCTCTTCCATTCAATTTACTGCCATTTTAATTTTCCCGAGTTTAACACCTCCTTTATCTTTTCTTATAAATCAGTGTTTTTCATCCTTTTCTGAGAATTAAATTTTTTAATGTTCATTATATATTTTTTCTGTAGTGTCTTGCAGAGGTCTACATTAAAAATTTCAATTTGTCAAAAAAAACCCCACAACCTGAGGTTTTAGCAACCTGTCTTTGTAAATTAACTGTTTTTGTGTGAGGTAATGAAATTAGCCCTGATATAATCACAGTGTATTCATGACTTCTTCTAATTTTTGTAAATTTTGCCTTTTGCTAATAACTTGTTTTTTTAATAACAACCTATTACTTCTTATGATGTTTATGTCAGTTACCACTTAAGCAGAATCTAATTGCTTTCGTGTTTTATAATTAAATTAATGTGGAAATTTAGTATGCTATATAATATTATTAGAAAACAAGAGATTTGGTTTGAGAAGACCTAAATTCAAATCTAACTTGGCTATTAGTGAAAGCAGGGGCAAGTTACTTTGACTTAAATAACCTGAGTATAATCATCTGCAAAACAAAGATTACAAACATGACTTACAAATTTTAAAATATCCAGCAGTAAAATGTATATAAAACATTTAAATACTGTAAAGCATTACACAGATACAAGTAGTTAAAGTAGCACGTATGCATTACATTCAATGTTTTAT
The DNA here is from genome assembly GCF_000951045.1 of Mandrillus leucophaeus. Classification (NCBI taxonomy): domain Eukaryota; kingdom Metazoa; phylum Chordata; class Mammalia; order Primates; family Cercopithecidae; genus Mandrillus; species Mandrillus leucophaeus. The sequence goes on from NW_012105365.1 coordinate 3,481,815, forward strand.
TCATAAGAGTCTACTTTAGAATTTTGTGTGAAATTTAAAGTAACTCATTCCATGCATCTGGCAAACAAAATCATCACATAATTTCGGAGAAATTTTTACAACCCTCCCGGGTTCACACCATTCTCCTGCCTCAGCCTCCCGAGTAGCTGGATCTACAGGTGCCCACCACCACGCCTGGCTAATTTTTTTGTATTTTTTAGTAGAGACGGGGTTTCACCATGTTAGCCAGGATGGTCTCGATCTCCTGACCTCGTGATCTGCCCGCCTTGGCCTCCCAAAGTGCTAGGATTACAGGCGTGAGCCACCACGCCCGGCCAAGCACAAATTTTTGCATTTTGTTCATATAATCCCAGAGCACCAAGCTTTATATTAGCTTCATAATAGGTACTCAAAACGTTAATAAACAGATGAACTAATGAACAAACAAAAAATGCAGACAAGAACAGGCTAACAATCCCATGGGAATTACCCAGATTTGTTGGAAGGAAAAAAGTGGGAAAGTGAATTGGTGCCCAATTTTTGGAAACATGGAATCTTGGATGAAAAAGATTAGACTTGGGCCAGCCACAGTGGCTCACGCCCGTAATCCCAGCATTTTGGGAGGCCCAGGAGGGCAGATTACTTGAGGCTTGGAGTTCAAGGCCAGCCTGGACAACATGGCGAAATCCGGTCCCTAGTAAAAATACAGAAAAAAAAAAAGAGCTGGACATGGTGGTGTGCACCTGTAATCCCAGCTACCAGGAAGCTGAAGCGTGAGCATGGCTTGAACCTAGGAGGCAGAGGTTGCAGTGAGCCAAGATCATGCCACTGCACTCCAGCCTGCGCAACAGAGCAGAATCCATCTCAAAGAAAAAAAAAAGAAAGCATTAGCCCAGCACTGTGTCTGACATGGAAAAGACAGCCAGTGTGTATTTGTTTTAATTAATTAGTGCATGGATGGATAGATGGATGGATGGATGGATGGATGGATGGATGGATGGATGGGAGTAGTTTAGGCAACTAATAATCCCAATTACTAGGTCACTTACGGAACTTTCACTTTTGAAAGGAAGACTTCAATTTACCAGGGATGTTGTCACGTGGTTTTTTTTTTAAACTGGTAACAACTGCTTCATTTTGTAAAAGATCTAAGTATTTGATTCCATGGAGCAATGTTATTTCAGATTAAATGACTGTACTCTTGAAGAAAGGTAACATTCATAAAACCAACACTATGTGCAATTTACGTCCTTTTGTTTGTTTGTTTTGTTTTGTTTTGACAGGGAGTCTCACTCTGTTGCCCAGGCTGCAGTGCAGTGAGGCGATCTTGACTCATCGGCTCACTGCAGCCTCCATTTCCCAGGTTCAAGAGATTTTCCTGCCTCAGTCTCCCGAGTAGCTGGAATTACAGGCACCCACCACCATGCCTGGCTAACTTTTTGTGTGTTTTTAGTAAAGAAGGGGTTCTATGTGATGTTTTTTATTTTTCTTTTGGCTGCTAGTAGTGGTACCTTAGGCTCTAATAATGTGTGTACACTTTGAAGTGAACTAAGTTGTATTCAGTAGAATAGAATATAAAGTACATTACAATTTCATAGATATTGTTAACCAAATTAGGTAGAGCATCTTATTTTTTGTAATTTCCTGATAATATTATAACTGTTAGAGATGGGGTGCAATTCGTGGTTCACATCTTATGTATTATCTTGACTTCTCTCTTAATAAATGTTAAGGTTAGTATTTTTTCACCTGTAAAAATTAATTGTAAGTAGTTTTTCTCCCTATAATTCTTGTAAGGTTCATGGGTCTTCTATTCACATCTCCATAAGATTTTTTAATTTTTCTTTGAAATGCAAGCTGATATTGCTACATTATAGTTTATTTAAGAAGTAAAACAAAACCAAAAAAAAAACCTCTTAATTGCGTGAACTTCACTCAGTCATTATGTTTTTGATATATTTCTTTTCAATTCTTTTCTGCCTATGCGTGTATTTTTCACACAAGTGTAATCATAGTATGAATATTATTTTGTATACTGCTTTTTTTGCTTTTAAGTATTGTAACAAGTTCTTATGGAACTACCTAAGTTTCATAACCATATACTAGTGGTTGCCTAATATTCCACTAAATAAATGTACAGTGCATTTAATACCATTTATCTAATCATACTCTTAATAGTTAGCATTAGATTGTTTTTGATTTTTGCTTATATAAACAATATTTTAATGAACGTCTTCCTCTGTGACTTCTAGGTATATGTGTGATCACAAAACAAGACATGGGCCTCCTACAAAGTGGACCAGCTAAAAAATATTCTTATGGGATTTATATTTCTATGACACATAATTGAGGCCCAGTTTTCCTTCAAGACCTCAGGGCCCCACTAATTATCTTTTCTTCCCCCACCTCCCAGTATAACTTATACTTATCCCCAGTATAAACTTACAGACAAACCGTTACTTCATAAAGTATACTCATTTTCAGCTTTATCAAATATGGGCAAATTGCTTTACAAAGAGGTTGTAACAAACTATAATCTAAGCAGTGTCAAATGGAAGTTGTAAGCCAAGAGCAGTGGCTCATGCCTGTAATTCCAGCACTTTAGGAGGCGAGGCAGGAAGATCACCTGAGGCCAGGATTGCTCGACCAGCCTGATCAACATGGCGAAAGCACATCTCTACCAAAAATACAAAAATTAGCCGGGTGTGGTGGTGGGCGCCTGTAATCCCAGCTACTCAGGAGGCTGAGGCAGGAGAATTGCTTGAACTCGGGTGGCGGATGTTGCAGTGAGTCAAGATTATGCCACTGCACTCCAGCCTGGGCGAGAGAGCGAGACTCCGCCTCAAAAAAAAAATTGTTTCCCCACATCTCTCCAACACTTGGTATTACCCAATTTATTATTTTTGACTAATCTGATGGCATGAAATGTGTTTCTTTGATTTCTAATAAGATTAAATATTTTGTATTATTGTCCATTTGTAGTCCCTCTACTGTGAAAATCCCTACTTAGATGTTGTACACATTTTATTAGGTTAGTTTCTCTGTCAATGGTTTATACAAGTTTTTAAAAATATATTCTAGACACTATTACATATGTTGAAAATATTTTTCACAGTTTGGCATTTTTGTTTAATTTTGTTCATGGCATCATCTGCCAGAGAAAAGTGTCATCCTTGCACTTGTCATGGTTGTTCTTTCAGTTCACTGCTGGATTTGATTTGTTACTATTTAGGATTTCTGGGTGTAGGTACATTAAGCTTGATCAATGATTTTCTTTTCTCTTCCTGTTCTAGTCTGGGATTGCTACCAATGTTATACTACCTTTTAAAAAAAAAATGAATTGGATCATTTCTCACCATTTTTCCTGTTCTGTAATAGTTTATACAGGACAAGACTAATCTGTCTTTTTGAAGACAGAGTAGAACATATCATTTGGTAGTGGCAGAACTTGACAATATCATTAATTTTTCTTTTGTGTTAACTTCTTTGTTCAGATTTTCTACTTCGTCTTGGGTCTATTTTGCCAGAATATTTTTCTAGAAAAATTATGTGTATATTCTGTTTTTTCCAATGTATTGGTAACATAGTGTGCTAGTCAGCGTAGCCGCAATAATGCTGTGTAGTAAACCACCCCAAACTAAATGTAAAGCAACATTTAATCCAGTTTATACATCTGCGAGACAGTTGGGCATTGGCGGATCTATGCTGGGCTTGTCTGGGCTTGGCTGGTCTTGGTTTCACATCTGAAAATGTCAGATCCTTTTTGGATCAATTGTCCAGCACAATATCATGAATGAAGCTGGATATATTTTACCATTACCAGGAGAAACTGCGAATTTACATAACAAAGGACATGAATATAGGGATATGCAAAGTATTGTGAACAATTATGCATTCTACCATAGATTGTATTGTATTAAAACACACTTTTAAATTCTACTGCATCCCTTCTTTGTTCCTTTTGCTCTCTTCTCCATACATCAGGCCAAAGACATTTCTGTAGTATTAGACATCTTAAAGAACTAGCTTTGAATTTTGTTAATAAGCTCAAATTGGTATTTTTTGGTTTTATTTTTCTTCAATATTTATTTCTTAAATTCCTTCATTCTAGTTTATTTGAGTTTATTATGTTGTTTATTTCTCCAGCTTCTTTGCTCATTTATACTCAATCTTTCTTTTCTAAAGCAAACATTTAAGAAAAATGTAGGCTGGGCATGGTGGCTTATGCCTGAAATTCCAGCACTTTGGGAGGCCAACGCAGGTGGATCACCTGAGGTCAGGAGTTCGTGACCAGTCTGGCCAATATGGTGAAATCCTTTCTCTACTAAAAATACAAAAATTAACTGGGCATGGTGGCACGTGCCTATAATCCCAGCTACCCTACCCGGGAGGCTGAGGCAGGAGAATTGCTTGAACCTGAGAGGAGGAGTTTGCAGTTAGCCAAGATTGTACCTTTGCAGTCCAGCTTGGGTGACAAGCGAAACTCCATCTCAAAAAAAATAGAAAGAAAAGAAAAGAGAAATGTAAATTTTCCACTGAACACTACTTTGGATGCATAATAATGTACTACTTTCATTATCTTATTTCTAATTTTTTTTTTTTTCAAGATAGAGTCTCACTCTGTAACCCAGGCTAGAGTACAGTGGTGCGATCTCGGCTCACTGCAACTTCTGCCTCCCAGGTTCATGCAATTCTCGCTGCCTCAGCCTTCCAAGTAGCTGGGATGGCAGGTGCCCGCCACCACACCTGGTTAATTTTTGTATATTTAGTAAAGACGGGGTTTCACCATGTTGGCCAGGCTGGTCTCGAACTCCTGACTTCAGGTTATCTGCCCACATTGACTTCCTAAATTGCTGGGATTACAAGTGTGAGCCACCATGCCCAGCCTAGTTCCAAATTTTTATAGTTTAGTTTTATATGCTTTGTTTAATGAAAAAGTTACTTAAACCCATATTTAAAAATTTTCAGCTATCTGTAGAACACTTAAAAATTTTGTTGTTGTTGAATCTTTTTCAATTCTAATGTGGAATTCAACAGGTATGTTCAGTGTTCAGTGAACAAGGTATGTCATGTACATATGTATTTGTTTTCCAGGATTTGTGAGCAACTTCCTTTGTGGTCTACTCATGGTCAATTTTCAGAGATATTCTATATGAAAGAATGTGTATTTCCTTTTTTATTGGGTGCACAGTTGTATATGTATGTTAGATCCTATGTGCCATATTAGTCTTTTGTATTCTTGTTTTCTGCCTAATTGATCTTTTGGTATCTAAGAGAGATGTGTAAAAGTCCTCCAGAAAGATTGTAGATTAATCCATTTTTCCTCATATTTCTGTCACTTTTCATAAAGTTTGAGACTGTGCTATTTTGGCATAAAAGCTAATGACTATTATGACTTCTTGATAATCTATTTATTTTCAATATGAAATTTCTTTTATTTTGGGAAATAAGTGCCCATGAGCATTGAATTGAAAGCTCTACAGGAAGGGTAAGGAGCACTAGGAGATGACAAATAGTGGCCTGGAAAATCAAGTGGAAGAAATCTTTCTAAGCACAGAGAAAAAAAGATACAATTCATGAGGAAAAAAATATTAGAGAATTCGAAGATAAACACATATATACACACACAATAAGCTCCAAAGTAACATTCTAGAAATTCCTGAACTCCAAAGATAAAGGGAAAACCTTACAAGCTTCAGACAGAAGACACAAGTTGCCTATTAGATTGGCAACGAATGTCTCATCTGCAATAGTAGAAGATAGAGCGGCATCCATGGATGAGCGAGAGAAAAGACCTGCAGCCCAATTCTCCTATACCAACCATAGATTTGTGCATATGCATGAATTCAGAAAATATATGTGATTTAAGGAAAAACTCAAGGAAAGATACCCAACAATAAATGAATGTGAACTGATTACTCAAAATAAGGGTCTGTGAAGAAAAGAGGAGAAGAGTAATGAGCAATTAACTTTGAAAAGTAAATGTATTTACATTTAAATTAATAATGAAAAACTGTCTGGGGCTATGGAGAATAAGTAAAAATAAGGAACATCGAAATAGAAGAGACATAATGCCAGAGATACTCAAATGACAGTCCTGAACTAAAAGCACTAAAGGTGCTTAGCAATTCCTAGGAGCAGGCGGTTGAGGATAAGAACAAAGTAAAAGCATTTCAAAGGCAATGAGAGGAGGCTAGGAGAGGAGCAGGGATGAAAAAATATTTTAAAGATCTTATCTTATTGGGAAGAAAGAGTGAGGAAATTAAGCATTCAGAAGGGAGAAAGATTGGGCACCATGTTTTTGAGAAACCGCAGTTTAAGTGCTGAAAACTGAAAAATATCGTGGGACTTACAAATTAATTAGTGGGAAGGAAATTGTGAACAACCAAGTAAAAATGAATAATATAGTACTATGGAAGGAATATCAAGAATATGGTCAGTATATAATACTCCTACAAGTACGTTCACGAAACACTCACTTTCAGAATCAACTGAAACAAAACCCAGGTACATGCTGTCTACAAGTAAAACAGGAAAAGGAGCAAAGGAAGATCAAGAAATGAAAGAATGGACCAAAAGATGCCAGAAAATACAAATGTCATCAAAACAAGAGAAGGAAAAATTAAAGCTAAAAAAAGTGACAGAGTGGTGGCAATATACATGTAGGGTAAATACAGATAAGCTTTTACAAATTGTAAGAACAAATTTCTTGTAGAAAAATGTCAAAGAGCAGAAGCAGAAAATTTTACAGAGAAGAAAATGGAAATAGGCTACAATCATTAAACAATGTACAGGCTCCACTAGTTGGGGAAATACAAATTAAACTACCAATGAGACATGAATTTACTCTCATCAGACTGGCAAACATTAAATGGAGCAATAACACTTATTTCTATCGGGGATACATAAAAAGGGGTTTTGTGTCATTGTCATTTAAATAATAATATAAATAGAAATGGAAACCATCATAGTTTTTCTAGAAAACTGTGTGGCAAATCTGTTAGAATTAGAAATATCCTTTGATCCAGTAATCCTGCTTCTTGGAACGTCTCCCACAGGAAAAAGAACTCTAGAAGGTGAGGATATAAGTACACAGATGTTTATTGCAACAGAGCATGTTGAGGCAAAGAAAGGTAATAGGGAAATGGTATATAAAATACAGTATATTCACTATATATAACAGGCAATATTACACCGTTATTAAAAAGAACAAATTAGAGCTGTACTATTTTGTTGAAGATATTTCCAGGTAGTATTGTTAGTTGAGAAATGCAAAAACAGAAAAGTACACAAAATACCATCCCATTAAAACACATGCACATTCAATCCTATACATGTGTCTTAAGAATATCATTGTATGAAATGGCTATGTATGTATGGGAGAATCAGAAGTAGCAAACAGAAAAAGAATTTCAAGTGTAGAGAGTTAGATTGGACACAGCTCACAAGGACAGTTTCCCAGAACCTACAGGAAAGATGCACCTAGAATCATTGCTCAGGTTATTTGCAATGTTAAGTAAAAGGGGCAGAGGTGAGGGGTGAAGAAGGGGGATCTACAAAAAGGGAGAGTCTGGAAGCAATTCCTCAGCATTTTAAGTCCTCTGCTATAAAAATAGGAGCATCAACTTGCTTTTGCTTTACAACAGCAACAGAAAATAAGATTACGAATTTCAAATGTGTGAGTTTTGAAGGCACTTACATCTGGGGCAGATGGCTGATTTTGGTGATTTTGCCCCCCTGGGTGATTTTGCCCCCCAGGGACATTTGACACTATCTGGAGACACTTTTGATTGTGACAACTGGGAGTGGAGGATGTTACTGGCACCTAGTGGGTAGAGGTCACAAATGATGCAATCATCCTACAATGCACATAACAGTTCCCCACAACAAAGAATGTCAATAGTTCCTAGGTTAAGAAATCTTGCTAGGGTGACAAACCATCCTGGTTTGCCCAGGACTGCAGGGTTTCCTGGGACTGGAGACTTTCAGCACAAAAACCAGGACAGTTCTGGGTTATTACAAATAAAATTGATAAACAAAAAAATATGGTTGTGGACAGAGCACTTTCTGGCACTCAAGATAATGACCTAGGCTGTGTGCGGTGGCTCACACCTGTAATCCCAGCACTTTGGGAGGCCAAGGTGGGTGGATCACTTGAGGTTAGGAGTTCAAGACCAGCCTGGCCAACATGGTGAAACCCTGTCTCTACTAAAAATACAAAAATTACCCAGGCATGCTGGCTGGTGCCTGTAATCTCAGCCACTGCACTCCACCTTGGGCAACAGAGCGAGACTCTGTCTCCAAAAAACAAAAAATACTGATCTAAATAGAACTCTTATCTCTATGCCTACAGATGGCTTCACGGCTCCTTTAAAAATTAAAGTGGTGCCACCTATTTTAAAAGAGTTTACCCCATTTGGAGAGAACTTTTCTTAAATTAAAACTGCAGTTAACGATAGTTTCTTCATAATTATTTACTTGGCGAATGAACATAAAGACTTATCCATAAAGAAGTATGCATTTGCCAAAATCAAACTGTATATTTAAAGGAGGGAGGGTGCTGAATATAAATTATACCTCAATAAACCTGACTTTAAATGTTCTCCCTATATTTTTAAAATAACAGTCCCCCACTTTAAAATAAGTAACCACAATTCATAAATTAATCCTAGGTCTAATGTAGGTTTATTTTTTAAAATAGACATATCATTCAGATCACTTACCAGAATACCTAAAGAATAAGAATTATGCTTTAAGAGTTTTATTTGTTTTTCAGGGAAAGTGTTTCCGTGCTGCAGGTAACAAAACACTCAGCGAGATTAATAAAGAGATCTACTTCTCAGAAGTATTGCAGTTTCGGTGCAGCAAGTCAGTAGTCTGGTTTGTTCCTGTGAGTCTCTTGTGTGTTCATCCTCGGACTGGTAGGAAAAGAGATGTAACAGTTCCAGACAATCATTTCTAAAATCACTTTCTTAAGAGCAAGCAATGATTTCCTAGCCCCCAACTGACCTCCCTTCCAATTTTACTGGTCAGAATTAGGCCAGATGCTCATTCTTTTTTGTTATTGTTATTTAATGTGGTAAAAACACATAACATAATTTTATCTTCTTAACATTTTTTTTTTTTCTGAGACAGAGTCTTGCTCTGTTGCCCAGGCTGAAGAGCAGTGGCGAGATCATAGCTCACGGTAACCTGAACTACTGGGCTCAAGGGATCCTCCCAACTTAGCCTCTCAAGTAGCTGGAACTACAGGCATTTGCCACCATGCTTTGCTATTTTTTATTTACTTATTTTATTTTTAGTAGAAATGAAGTCTTGCTGTGTTGCCCAGACTGGTCTCCAACTCCTGGGCTGAAGCGATCCTCCTGCCTTGGCCTCCCAAAGTGCTGGGATTACAGGGGTGAGCCACTGTGCCTGGCCCTCTTAACATTTTTTAGTGTACAGTTGAGTAATGTTAATGATATGCACATTGTTGTACAACAGATCTCTAGAATGTTTTCAGCATGCATGACTGAAACTCTGTACCCATTGAACAATGTGGTGTTTTCCCCTCCCCCAGCCCTTGGTAACCACTATTCTACTTTTATTTCCATGAGTTTGATTACTTCAGATACCTCACATAAGTAGGATCATCCAGTACTCATTTTTTGTGACTGTCTCATTTCACTTACCATAAGGTCCTCAAGGTTCATCCATGCTGTAGCATATGACAGGGATTCTTTCTTTTTTAGGCTAAGATTCCATTGTATGTATATACCACATTTCTTTATCTATTCATTCACTGATGGGCATTTGAATCACCTCTACATGTTGGCTGTTTTGAACAATGCTGCATGAACATAGGAGAGCAGATATCTTTTCAAGATCCTGCTTTCAATTCTTCTGGATATATGCAGTAGGAGACGATTGGATCATATGGGAATTCTAATTTCAAATTTTTAGGAACCTCCCTACTATTTTCCATAGTGGCTGCCCATTTTATAATCCCATCAACAGCGTGCAGGTGTTTCCTCACCAACACTTATTTTCTTTTTTGAAAGTAGCCGTCCTAACAGTGTACAGGGTCTGAAATGATATCTCATTGTGCTATTGTGGTTTTGATTCGCCTTTCCCTTGATGATTAGTGATGTTGAGCACCTTTTCACATGTGTGGTGGACATCTTTGTTGGAGAAATGTCTATTTAAGTTCTGTGTCCATTTTTAGATTGGGGTGTTTTTGTTATCAGGTTGTAGGAATTCTTTATATATTCTGGATATTACTTTCTTCTCCGGTACATGGTTTCATATTTTCTCCCATTCTGAGTAGGTTGCCTTTTCAATCTGTTTGTTGATTGTCATGCGTATTATTAAGTTAACCACCAGCAAGGTGGATGGGATTATTATCTCTGGAAAAAAAAATCTTCTGGGTGGAATGGTTGCCAGGAAATCTATCACTTTGGCAATAACAGGACCCATCTGCCTCAATTTGGTATTTCACCTCGATTTTATATTGAGAGAAGAGTTAAGGTTGTTTCAAATAGATGTTTGTAGACAGCTGTGATGTGAATGACAGAACATTGGACAGAGCTTCAGATACCTGTGTTCTTTTTAGGACTCTTGGAAACTGCTAGCAGCGTGACCTTGTTCAATTACTTAGCCTTTTGAAACTTTATGTGTAAAATCAAAGAGTAGTTTACTAATTCCAGCCTAAATCATGATGGGTTTTTAAAGTAGGGTTTATGAACCTTTCTAAAGTGTGGCATCAAATCTCTGGGTAGGTAGTTGTGGTCAGGTATGAATATGCGTGGATATAGGTTTGTAAGTGAGAGTGGGTATGTATGGGTGAAGGTGTGCATGTGAGTATATGCAGGATTGTAGAAGGGGGAAGGTTAGGGTGGGTAGGGCAGAGGTGTCTGTGTGTGCACGCACGTGTGTGGGACTATAGATAAAGGTTGGTATGGATGTGTGAGGGCAAGGCTTGGTGTGGGAATGCAGAAGTATAAGAAGAATGAGTACTGAGGGCAGGTTGTATGTGTGAATGTGGGTGGATACCAGATTGTAGGTGATGGTGGATGTGGGTAGGGCAAGAGGGAAAGGGTGCATGTGTGTGTGTGTGCGTGCGTGTGTGTGGGTGTGTTTGGGGTTATAAGTGAGGGAGTGGTGGGGCAAAGCACAGAGTAGGCCAATGACAGGATTATTCTATCAAAAACACTCTCCATTTTACTGATTTATATTTTATGTATAGGATATAAACTCACTGTTTGAGATGTTGCAAATATTTTTATAGAGTGTCATTTATCTTTGAATTGTGTTAAGCGTAGAACTGTGGTAATGTAACAAATCTTATTTATTTGTTTCAATTAACAGTACTCCTCTTTTCTTTTAATGTTCAATGTAAAAAATACTACAAATTACACATAAGGAATAATAAAAATTGCACATAAACTCAAAACCCAGTGATAATCTTAACAACTCAGTCTACAATTCAAGTCTATAGAGGAAGATATACGCAATGATGTCATTGCACATAACTGTGTACCTCTCTATGTATGGACTTAAATGTTCTGATATTCTACTGATGATAGGATAAATCGGTTACTAACTTCCTGGGAGGCAATTTGCAATAGCTATCCAGAATTTCTCAAAAACCTTGTCCCAGTAAGTCCAGTTTTAAGAATATGTCTAAGAAAGCAATTCAAGATGTGAGCAAAATTTTAACTATGATGTTTTTATTACAGCATTGTGTGTAATAAAAAAAATTTAGTTACAATCTAAATAATTTGGCATTGATTAAAGTGTAACAGGCTCATATGATTGAATATTCTGCAGCCATAAAAATAGTGTGGACAAAGAACATATAATGAAAGGAAAACATGCTTACATTTTGCAGTATTTATATATTAATCAAATTACTTTCAGTAATGAGCAGTCTTCTGCACCCAGTGAATAGGAGTTTTAATGAGGCATGATGGTGATATTAAAGCTCAAGGGCTTTTCAAAGAAAGCTGAACTTGAAACAGGCACTTTGGACAGTCACAGAGGCACAGGAGGAACATTTAAGCACTTATGATAGCTGCTTCCAGAACCTGAAAGACAGGAGTATGTGAAGGCCCTAAAGATTACCTTTTGAAATTTTTCCTAAGTTACCTTTTGAAATATTTCCTAGATGGGCCTGAAAATCTCTATCAACAGCCTGAAGCCAAGACATATTTCTCTAAGTCCTTGAGTTCAGAATGACACTTTCTTGCCCTTTAGTGGTGTGCTGGTAAATGTTTAACAAGTAGCCTTCCAAGATGGGGCAGGGTGGGACATTATATGTACATATATATGTACATAAGGTTATTGTAAATTTTACTGACATAAAGGATATTGTCTTAGTTCAGGCTGCTGTAACAAAATGCCATAAACCAGGTGGCTTATACACAACAGAAATGTATTTCTCAAAGTCTGAAAGCTGCGGAATCCAAGATCAAGGCAGATTCAGTGTCTGGTGAAGACCCACTTTCTGGTTCATAGATGGCATCTTCTAGCTGTGACCTCATATGATGAAAGGACAAGGCTGCTCTCTGGGGCACTAGTCCATTCATGAGAACTCCACTAATTTACATTTCCCTGATGATTAGTGATGTTGAGCATTTTAAACTATACCTGTTTGGCCATTTGTACGTCATCTTTCGAGAAGTGTCTATTCATGACTTTTGCCTACTTTTGAATGAGATTATTTGTTTTTTTTCCTGTTGAGTAGTTTGAGTTCCTTGTATATTCTGGATATTAGTCCCTTGTTGGATGAATAATTTTTATAAATATTTTCTCTCATTCAAAAAGTTGTCTCATTACTCTGTTGATTGTTTCTTTTGCTGAAAGTTTGACTATAACATGTCATGAGGAAGACTTTCTTGAATTGTATCTATTTGGGGATTTCTGAACTTCTTGTATCTGGATGTCTAAATCTGTTGCTAGACTTGGGAAGTTTTCAGCTGTTATTTCATTAAACGGGTTTTCTATTCCTTTGGTCCTCTCTTCACCTTCTGGAACACTGGAAACTTGAATATTTGATCACTCTGTGGTGTCCCTTATGCTTTGTTCATTATTTTTATTTTTTTCTTTATTTTTGTTTGACTGGATTATTTCAAAAAATCTGTTTTCAAGTTCTGAAGGCCTTTCTTCTGCTTGATATAATCCACTGTTGAAGCTCTTGAATGTACTTTTTACTTCATTCAGTAAAATAAAATCCAGGATTTCTGTTTGGTTACTATGATATCTCTCTTTGGTAAACTTTTCCCTCATATACCTAATTATTTCTCTAATTTCATTATATTGTTTATTTGTGTCCTCTTATGTCTCACTGAACTTCTCTGGTATCATTATTTTGAATTTTTTTTTAAGGATTTTTATAAATTTCTTTCTCATTGAAATCTGTTGCTGGATAATTAGTGTGTTCCTTTGTGGATGTCATATTTCTGGGAGAATAT
>NW_012105365.1:3496149-3505528 GCF_000951045.1 Mandrillus leucophaeus
AAAATAGGCTGGAAAAATGCCTGAAAATAGGCTCCCTGGCCAGTATGAGCCAGCTCCCGCATATGAGTGTTCCAACGCAAAGCCCTGCAGGTCTTAAGAATTCTCAGACAGAGGTAATAATCCTGAAGGAATGTCAAATACTTACCTGTACGTGCGTTTAATACTGTCGTTATTGGTTCCTAGCTGCCTTAGGTAGGTCATTCTTTCTAACAGTGAAATAAACACATTTCATAGAAGGCCTCTCTAGGGCCTATTGGAAAGCTGCCTACACTGTTGAATATGTTTATAGTTGGTTACTGATTTCCAAAGGTCAAGAAGGCAATGTGATTCATCTGCTATTACAGTTTATATACTTCTTGATTCTTCTATTTGGCCACCCTGCAAGAAGGCAATCCTCTAAGGAACACCAGCTTCTACCTATAAGACTTCAATTCAAGATGCAGGCAAGTAAACGATATGTACATAATATTAGACTGTTCCATGCAGCTCCAATGTTCTAATTCTACTAATCCGGAATAAGAAAGTTCCTAATCTTTGTAGTTCTACTGAGCCATGGGTTTTCAAGCTGAGAATCAATTAATCCAGTTTCCTTTCTCAGCTTTGCCTCTGATTTCCCAGTGCTATGGCAAAGAGGCAAGTAACTACTGAAAAATAATTATATAAAGTAAGAGGTATCTTATTTTAATTAAGAAGCTCCCAATTTACATGTAGCTGACTTATATATAAGCTTCATGGAATTTTGGCTTTCTGGAAATATCTACTGTACCTAGGCACCTAGGACTCAAGAATAGTCATTCTTTCTTCCCCAGAGCTGCAATATGACTAGTTTGGAATTTTTTTCCCAAATTCCCTCCTCTCCCATGCTTATTGAACAGATGGAGATTGTATTATCTTCCCCTCCTTTCTCTACAAGTCTGGCTTCTCTATTTATCTCTGGTTCTGTGTAAACTTGGTTACATCAGGATTGGCTGGATAAAGGGACTGAGATGGGAATGGGGACAGGCAATAACCACGCCCTAGATGCTCTCGGGTCCCTACCCTGCTCTACCCTGGCTCCAGGACTGCTTCTCCTTAGGAGAACACTGAAGGCTTTAAAGAATTTTCGAGGGCTTGCCTGAGAACCAGACATAAAGTGACCTTTATGAAAAAATAGACCTAGGTTGCAAAAATTAGCTTCTAGAATTAACACCCCCATGATATACTAGTCCAATGTTCTTAGGAAGAGTCATCCTAACAGAACTCTGGTGCTGAACACAGGTGATTTTCTACCTGAGCATGCAGGTCCAGTATTCAATATTCTGCTTTCTATGTAGTCCCAGACATGGTAATGGTCACAAGTAAAAGTTGTAAAGACTTGATAATCAGTACAAGCCTCAGAAAAAAACTAATTACAGCCAGTTCTTGCATTCATTTCTTGACCTCCCTTTAGCTACCACTTTAGCCACCCATTTAGCCATGCATATTTACATCTTGTTCATCAAAAAATAATTATCTGCACTAAAATTAACTCTTATCATTGATAGTAATAGTATTACCTAGATGTACATTATTTTAGACAATTGCTTTAAATTTAATATTCTGATTTCTGAAACATTCTGTTCAGGAAAAGAAAAACAATGTCTCCAAATTCTTGATCCAATATAAATTGCATAATCTTAAAAGGAAGAGTCCTGAGAAAATAGTGTGAGGTTGAGAAAAGATCTGAAGTGACAAGACGAGCAATTAATACTGGAATTGCTATTAGTCTGGTAACCTAGAGCAAGTCAGAGTCTCAGTTTCTTCATCTTGTGAAGTAGGAATAATTTATGTGGCATGGCTGGGTAAAGTTTAAGTAGGCCATCAGAAAATATTTTGTCGTCTATAGCGCATTATTTCATCCAAGCCCCTACTCAAAGTACAAACCTGTCCTTTTACATCACTGAGAGCCTGTTCCTGATCACTTCTAGTGATGGGGAACTCATCTTTGGAAGGTCATTTTTGACAGCCCTAATGACAAGAAAGTATATATATATATATACACTTTATATATATATACATAGTATATATATATATAGTGTGTGTGTGTAAAAATACACACATATTTACATATGCACACCTATATACATACATACACATATATGTATATAGGCCTATCTATTTAGCCATAATAAATTCCTCCAACCTCAGCTTCCTGGTTAATCCTGATCATCAACTCTAGCTCAGAGCTTCATTAAGGGAAGGAACAGGTCAGTAAGAATCTATTCTGTAGGAACAGGAATATGGGAACACTTGTCACAGAGCTGATGGCTGCCCTTGCTGTGTTTTGTTAATAACTGATTTATCTTGTTTATCATGCCTACTCCAGGCAAGGAAAATGAGTTTGCTTTCTCTGAGTTCCAGGGAGGAGGAAGCCAACACAGATAAAAGGGTCCCTGCACTGTTCAAGAGGGTAGCACTAGCCACACAACTATTTCATTTTAAATTAAATTACATTAAAATTTTAGTTCCTCATTTCACGGGCTCAATAGCCATATGTGATTAGTTATTCTGTGGCACAAATATCAAACATTTCTATTGTGACAGAAGTTGTTTGAAGAGCTGTGGTTGATGATTCATTACTACCTACAATGTGCCAGGGACCAGTTAAACTCTACATGCAAGCACTAAAACATCAATAGTGGAAGTTTTCTATCCCTTGAAAAAATTACATAATAGCATGATTAACTGAGCTCTTACTCTGGACAGTTCAAGAAAAAGGGTGGCTTTTATTCCCAAATGAACATCATAGGCTTCACATTCTTTCCCAACAATCTTAAGAAAATGGAGATAGTATTAATTGGTTACCTATGTTGTTATCAAACGCTCATTTCCACTTACATTTGGAGATCTGAGTTTCTCTCTAAGGCAGAGGTCTTTAAATAACGAGGTGCCACACACAGATCAGAACTAAATAAAAGTTGAGACTTTAAATTGGCAAATGTCATTGCTCATTTATTCCTGACAAGTGAAGACCTATGGTTAATTCAACTGCAGGATATGGTGAAATAACTACAGTTACTTAGTTATACTATTTCTTTCACCACTTATCTGAGTGAAGAAGTCCAGCTTGGATACTGTATGTAGAGCTTTACATTAACTTTTCTCCAGGAATAAGGAAGTGTCCACACTGCCTTTTGTCTTGAAAACATAATTGGGGAAGGTGTACCACAAAAGAATGGGATTCTCTCTGAGAGCATGTTTAGCTACTGTCACAGCTTTAACTGGGAAGGGTGAAATATTTACATCTGGCTAGGTCTGCCCTTCAAGGGCTGGGGCCAGATATTTGCCATCCCTCAGCCTTGGTCTTTTCTTCTGTAAAACAGCAGGATTGGAGCATATGATCAGAAAGGTTTCTGTAATTCCAATGACTCACCAAAATAACCATGACCCACATCCTATCTATAAACCTCACATAGTTCTCTCCCTAACCCATGTTGCTGTCATAACCCTCCAACAGTCTTTTTTTTTTTTTTTAGAACTTAGTAAATCGTTCAGACAAATAACTGTATTTTACCCATAGGCTTTATCTTATAGTCAGCAAATCATTTGCTAAAGTACTAACCTCCGAGAGTCATAAGCCCACATTCTGAAGGGGCTTCCAGCAGTGGTTGATAAACTACTGCCCAAAGGCCAAATCTGACCCACCTCCTATTTCTGTACACCAAGGAGCTCAGAATAATATTTACATTTTTAAATGGTTGGAAAAAATAAAATGAAGAATAATATTTCATGTCATATGAAATTCAAATTTCAGTGTCTATAAATAAAGTTGCATTGGAACCCATCAACAGCCATTCATTTATCTATTGTCTACGGATACTTGTGGCCGACACAGCAGAGCTGAGTGGTATGTGGCCATACCACTATGACTACATAGTCTACATACCACTATGTATGTAGACTCTCTCATACAGAGACTGTATGGCCCATAGGCCTAAAATATTTACTACCTGGCCCTTTACTTGCCCCTGGGTGTAGAGCACAGACTCTGGAGTCAGATGGCTTGGCAGCACACCTCAGCTCTGTTTTGTTCCTTCCCCTTCCTCAACGGTATAATGAGAAAGATAATAGTACCTATCTCATGGGTTTTTATTAAGATTGAGCAAATAAGTAAAATGCGATGAGGATCTGGCATATTTTTATTATTATATATATGTCTGATGTTATTATAAGTTGCCACAATATTTTCCTGCAAACTAAAGTATTAGCAGCTGACCAATTTGTTAGCAATAATTGTAAGAATCGAATTTGCAACACTCCATTAAAATGCAATTCCTTAGCAATAAAGCAGTAGGAAGATGTCTAAGCACAACTGATATGACAATTCGTATAGCCGTTTATCCACGAAGCTAATTCTGCAGTACTTAAAAATATTTTATATGCTTTATGCTTCTTTCAAACTTGAGTCTTGAGCTTATACTCAACAATGAGTTCAGCCCTGACATCTCTTCCTTATAGTTGGTTGCCTCTTTCTGAAGAAACAGGCTTCCAAAGAGAGACCAGGGTAGAGACCAGACATTATTAGATGTCTTATCTACCTTGATGATTGCTACCTTGATGATTGAAAACAGTAACCCGCTTCCTGAATCAAACACAAAACAGGCAACATGCAGTGTCTTTGCTATGCCACAACAGGGACTATTAGAATTTTTCTCACGATTCGGACTTTGGTTTTCAATAGGGCTTGCGAGGGAAGTTACACAGAAGAGAAAAACAATGAACCGAATGAGGACAATAGCCCACGAATTTAGAATGGAGGAAGCCCGTCCACCACAGCGAAAAAGCACACTGGCGGGTGTTCCAATATTTGTGAAATGTTGATGACCCTTTAAATGTTTCTGTGCAACCTCCACAACAAATACTGTGAATCTTGCTTATTAATGCGTTTCTCACTCTGTTAAAATTCAGGAAGTCATTAAGTCTAGTCCTTAACAGTGAAGGGCAAGTAAACATTTTTCTGTGTCATTGAAATTACACAAAACAAAACAAAACAAAACAAAAAGCTCACGCCTGAATTGCTTCGGACTATTCAACTGGGAGATAGAAAAGTATGTGAAGTAAAGAAGAATAACCTACATTGAAGTTCCTATCTCTTATCTTCCTGAATACTGAAAAAACACACTCTTACTTTGTTCTAAACTTTTCTTACATAAAAAGTAGCTGAATAATTTTAGGGAAATGGATTGTTTTGTCTGAATCATCCAGATACTTCAAACAATTCATTTTGCTAAGAACGATCTGGGTGAGGCTGTCCTGCCCGGAAAATGCCCCCTGTCCTACTCAGGACACGAGCCACGCCCAGCTTAAACAGGCAAGGAATTGTCCCCTAGGAAGGAAATACACCGTTGTCGTTGAATGAACTTTGCAATCAACCGCAAGCCAGACTCTCCCTTGCACACCGTTCGTCAAGTTAATTCTTGTTTTCCAAGGGAGCTTTCGTATTTCCATCGTTCAACGACCCCTTCACCCACTAGCACCTAAGACTTGCCCGAAGGAATTCAGCCCCTGCCTCGCGATGGTGCGCTCTGCTTATAGTAGCTCCGTCCTGTCCAATAAAGTTGTTTAAAATAAGAAATGTGCCAGATAATAGCCAAGTCCGACGGAAAAAAAAAAAAAGAATTCCTGGGGCGGTGTATCGATGTTGGAATGTGCCATTAGTTTCGGAGGGAGGGAAGTCCCTGGTGTGAATTGCCTCGCAGGTCGTAGGCCACCACTGGCCCTTCGGTCGTGCACTGCGTTAGCACCGTAATGGCAAAGATAGGAAGAAGCGCGCAGGCAGTGGAACCACGGCCGCGTGCACAGGCAGGAACTGAAGACAGCTGCGGAGCGCGTCCCCCACGCCAGTGTGGTGCGCTCTGGGGCGGCCCCCTCGCGGCACGGCGGGGCGGGGCAGGCGGCTGGGAGGCTTGGTGCACAGAGCCAGGGAGGCGGCGGCGCAGTCTGCACCATGGCGTACCCAGGGCATCCTGGCGCCGGCGGCGGGTACTACCCAGGCGGGGTAAGTGCTGATTGCGCGGGATCGCTGCCCAGGCGGCTCCGGGGCGCTAAGAGGCCACCTTGGAGATGCTGCGGCCAGCGGGGTGAGGCGCTGCTGGGCAGCTGCCCGGGCTCCTTCCGCCCTCGGCTTCTGCCTGCGCTCGCGGCCTCGCCCTAGGCCCCTGCGGTTCGGCCTCTCCTCTGGTTTCCCCCGTCCCTTCTCCTGGATGGCTCTGCGGGCCCAAGGTGAAGGTGGATTGGGACCCCAGAAGCCCGCCCTGCGGCTTCTCGGATACGCGGCGTGAAATCGTGTTAATTGGGTGTCGACTAACCCCCACTTCACCCCACCCCCGCCCTCTCCGTTGCCTCCCAAAGCAACAAGAGTCATTTTATTCTAGAATGATACTGCGATATACCTTCCTCCCTCAAAAAAAAAAAAAAAAAAAAAAAAAAAAGTGAGAAGGGGGACAGAAAAAAAAGGAAAACCTACTGAAGTAAAAGACCTGTAGGAAGGCAGCCTTGCCGGGCGTCTGGGATGCGCGTTGTCTTGGGAACTGTTTCCGAGACAGGCAGTGTTCCCTCGCCACCCACGAGATACAGCCCGGTCAGACACCTTACTCTTCCCTAGGCTACACCCGTCTCAGAATGTTACCAACTCCAGCCTTCCATCGTTCATAAAACGCTTTTAAAATACCATAAATGCTGTAACAACAAAAGGAGAATTCCAAGCCCTTTCATTGGCTTGCCTAGTTTGCACTCACCTCAGTAACCTTCAAGTTAATAGGGATTTTAAAAGTTGCTTTACATATGCAGACATCACTTCCACAGCAACTCTTTATGGTCCAAGTCGCCAGTTTTTAAATTACGGGGGTGTGAATGGAAGAGAGGGGTGGAGTGTTGGCTGAGTGTGCCTGGGGGTGGGGAGGTGAGCCTTGTGAAGGGCAGGCAGGCGGGCAGTTGTCTGGCCTTGCACGAAAGCCCTCAGTGGTGAAAGAAGAAAACTTGAATGACGGGTTTGTGTTTCCTGTTTCACAGTACGGAGGGGCTCCCGGAGGACCTGCGTTTCCCGGACAAACTCAGGATCCGCTGTATGGTTACTTTGCTGCTGTAGCTGGACAGGTTAGCTTTTACCTTTAATATTAAAGAGCCGTTATTGTCCGCATTTGTGGTAGCTTTTGATATAGTGACACTGAAAAGCGAACTTCCTCTGGTACTGAGTCCCTTTGCTTCTGCAAAAGAAAAAAAAAGAAAAAAAGAAAGTTCTTTGTTTCTTATTTTAGTTGTTTATTTTTGAATGTTCAGAATAAATTAGGACAAAGTGTTACTCGTATTTATGTGAGTTCAGTTCGAAACCAAACTTGTGGTTGAATTAAATGTTCCAGGGTGGTTTCCAGCGAAGAAATTCTAGATCTGGTAAATATAAACCCTTGTTTGTACAACTTAAAGACGTTTATTAGTAATTACATAGCCCGATTCTCATGGGCACTTCCTTTGGGTTGAACTTGATTGCTAATCATTCACCCATTTAGGAAATATGGTAAAAACCCACCAGGTTCTAAATAAGCAAGTTACTGTCCCCTTATTAGTATCAGGAAGTTAATCTTGTGAAGAATGTAGTTTCTCTTTGACGCAGATGCTGTTACTAGGTTAGCCCCTCCCCCTCCGTGTCCTTATTAGGTGCTGTGGCCTGTTAACCCAGAGAAGCAGAAGGTCAGCTCCCCAAGACCTTTCACTTGTCTGCATTCTGCGTCATATGACAGGAGCTGTCTTACATTGACAGGTGCTATCTTACATTGTGAGAGGACACTTCCCTAGCTCATGAGGTCACTGTGTACAGTAAATATACTGTCGGTATAACCCAGACATGTCCAGAGGGGATGTTTGTTCTTATGAATTCAACCTAGTCTTGTTTTGACCAAAAGCTAGAAATAGCAAAATTTTAATGTGAAAACTGTAGAATATTATGGGATAAAAAAACCGAAGACCACTTTTTAAGGTAGTACTCTAAGAAATACAGCTTAAGAAATTGAATGGAAAAATAGTCTAAAACTGGAAGACCTTCTCCTTAAGTGTCTACTTAATCTGTTAATGATCCGTATCTTTGAAACCACAAGACATGGCAAACCTCAAGACCAGCATTCTTAGATTGCCAGTGCCTCCAGCATGTAAGTGACCCCACCTGCTTAGCTTTCAGCAGCCCTGGCCTGTATTCAGCATACCCATTGTGTTTCAAATTGTTGCTCTTGCTCCTCATTTATAACCTATAATACCCAGTGACTTGAGGATTTAGGTATTTTATTTTAAAGTCCCTAAAAATCACATATATCTAGTTCTTTCCCAGTTCAGCCAGTGAACAGGCACTGGGAACCTAATGTGTATCTTCCAGATGTATTTGTGCTCTGAAAAAAAACATTCACTATGTCATAAGAAAAAGTGACCAAGAGGCCTCTTTCTGTTTGAACCAAGCCTTCTCTTTACTTATGTCTGGTGTGTAGCTTGCTCTGTCCACCCGCCTCAAACAAAAAAAAAAAAGAAAAGAAAAGAAAAGAAAACAAGGAATTATGATTAAGCAACTTACATAAATTATTTTAAAATGTTTAGCTGTAGCAGTTTCCTAGCTCAGATTGACAGAAAAGTAGTTGCCAAGACAGACTCTTTCTTTCATCATTAATTTTGGCAGTGGGTTAAGGAAAAGAATGCCCACTTTTGGAAGGCATTCCTTTTAATAAAAGGTCATGCATGATGATACTGATTTTCTTGGTTGTTATTGCTTCATTGAATGCTGAAGGTAAACAAATAACTTGAAAGTACAAGTCACTATTATGATCCCTCTAATTTGTTTTTCAAAAGGATGGGCAGATAGATGCTGATGAATTGCAGAGATGTCTGACACAGTCTGGCATTGCTGGAGGATACAAACGTAAGTTGACAGTCCCAAAGTTTGTCTAAATGTACTCGTGTTTCCTATTTTAGCTGTTACTTGTGATTACAGCCTTCAAGAAAACTGAGCTTGTCTGATCTAGCAAAGTTTAGAATTCCGAAAGCTAAAATATAGTACTATTTCAAAATGTTGATTTGAAAACAGTTGTTAAATCACTCCAGGTTGGGCACAGTGGCTCATACCTGTAATGCCAGTACTTCAGAGGCCCAGGCAGGAGGATCGCTTGAGGCCAAGAGTTTTTGGCTGCAGTAATCTGTGATTGTACCACTGCACTCCAGCCTGAGCAACAGAGCAAGACCTTGTCTCTAAAATAATAGTAATAATAAATTATTCCATCCTACCTGCCAATTTAGTGGATTTCTCAGATTTGGGTTTTGTGTACCTAGAACCAGTGAGACAGTTTGGGTGGCCTCCTTCACAGAGGACAAGGTAGGGTGCTGAAAT